>NC_045556.1:13301898-13399398 GCF_009769535.1 Thamnophis elegans | reverse complement strand
TGGGAAACTGCATGATCTTCCCAAACTACCGGTAATATCAAAAACCCAGAAGGAAAAAAAAATGTTTGAAATGAAGAAATGTTGGAGCCTTTGTTGATTTCTATTTTTTCAGTTCCAACAAGAGTCGTTCCAAGTAGATTTCCTCTCTACCAATGTCTTTTGGAGGTTTCAAAGAGGGGGAGGGGGGCACGGGCCTACAAATGCTGCTTAGGTACTCTCCAAAATTAGTTGAGAATCGTTCCCCCTCCTTTTTTTCCCACTCTCTCTTCTTTTGTTTATTTGGCCTTTGGCTTTTTTTTTAAAAGAAAACTTTTGTTGTTGTTCTTGGGTGTGTGTTTTTCTCTGCAAAGTGTAATTGCTCACGAGCTTTTTTTTTAAAAAATAGCTTTCTACCCAGCACCTAAACAAAAAAAAAAAAAACCCTTCCCTTTCTTTACTGCCTGGACTGGAGATCCTGTTGAGTTCCCCAAACCCTGGGAAACCCTGAGTTCTCCTAAAAGTTACCTCTGCCCACCGCCAACCTCTAAGTCTTTGAATCTCCCAGCCTTGTTACAACTGCCTTCTTTAAGCCACTGGAAGGAACCACTTGGCAATTAGCTAGAGTACCTCTCTAGCCATGCTTCTTCCATTCCCTCTCTTAACATAAGAAAGGAGGCAGCCCCTGTGAACTCCTATAACCTCTTGACCTTGATTCCTAGCAGTGAATAGCCTCCCTTAATGCCCGGCTCCCTCTTTTGCTTTTCCAGTCACCTCCAGCCTTGCCTAAATTCCTAATCAGGGTAATTTAATATATCTTAAGTCCCCAAGGGTGGGGGGGGGGGTTATTTGCTTCTCCTTTCGGAGTTTGTTTTAGGCTTTACCCTGGCTTTCGCTCTGCCCACCCCACCCCAATAAGAAGGGCTCCTTCTTTGCAGGTTCTTATGGGAAGCAAGTCGCTTTTTCGTCTTCTAAATAAATCGTACTTCTCTGACATTCAGAAAGGTATTCGCATGGCTATTGAGGCCTTTTCTGGTCAAGGCCCCTCCTCCAGAGAAAAAAAAAGGGAAAGGGTTTGGGGAAAGGCTGCTTTGGAGGGGGAGGAAATATCTAACTCCCAACTCTATAGGGCGCAGCCAAAGCAGAGCACTCCCTCCGAGATGGTTGGTCTTAGCAGAACGAGGTGGCCCAGGAGTTCTGCCATAGTACTGGGGCTCAAATTAAGCTCCTCGGCCTCTGGGTTTTTGTTCGGAGTCCAACCACTCATTCTTTCATTTTCTCATTCCTTGATAAGGGCATAATTCTCGCCCCCCCCCCCCTTCCCCTGATTGGCCAGGCCCAATCAGGAATCCAAGGTCGGTTTCCATAGCAGATTGTCCTTGAGCTTATCCTTGGGGGGGGGGGGACTGGATCATTGTCACAATTGTCTTCTCAATGCTGGGGGTGGGGGGTTCAACTTGGATGCGAGATCAGATTTATCTGTATGTTGATTTGCCTTCCTGCCATCTGCATTTTGAAATAGTTTGGCTTTTGAAAACAATGCTTTCTGTTAGGCAGGCACCAAATGAATACCCATGGAAATACAGATAAAATACAGGGCAAATATCAGCTTTAAAAGGCACTCAGAATTTTATATCTATATCCATAATCTAGTCTCTAATCTCCAATTTATATATCTAGCACTACAGTATATCTATATATCTAATCTCTAATCTATATCTATATCATCTATATCTATACCTATAATTTATTCTCTAATTTCTAATTTAGATCTATATCATCTATATCTGGATAGAATATCTATCTATCTATCTATCTATCTATCTATCTATCTATCTATCTATCTATCTATCTATCTATCTTATATTTATCTATATCTATATTCTGTATCATCTATATCTATACCTGTATATATATCTATTCTCTATTCTCTAATCTATATCTATATGTATCTATATATAATCTTTAATCTAGATATCTATATCTAAATACATATCTGTATCTATATCATCTAGCTATATCTATCTATCTGTCTGTCTATCTATCTACATCCATCCATCCATCCATCCATCCATCCATCTTTCATCTTTCATCTATCACATCTGATTCATGAACAGTTACTGTTCATAAATAAATAAATAAATAAATAAATAAATAAATAAATACATACATACATACATACATACATACATACACACACACACACACATACATACATACATACATTAATTCTAGAGCCCAGCAAGCTATGACATGCACAGAGATCACTGAAATACAAAGCAGCCATACTTTTGTTTGTGTATTGAGAGGAGTAAATATTTTTTTACCCTAACATGCAAAATAATGCAGAGGTTAATCGAATGCTTAGAAAGTTCAGCAAGGTTTTCAATTCACGTAACTCCTTTCCGATGCGTTAAGGTTGCTTTGTGAATTGTTGGACCAAACCATCAAGAGACTCTTCAGTTGCATGAAATTTTTTTCAGCAGGTGAGAAGCTGAAATTAAATTCCTGTGTGCCCAAAATATTTTAGACAAATGCAAGTTTCGTATAGGTGTAGAGAGTCCTATCTACGTGAATCGTTTTGACTTTTTCCAGTAACTATAATTCTCTCATCTGTACCGCAAACTGAGATATTATTTATATACCTTTTTCTCACTGATTGTAATTTTATGGCTGCATTCTAATTTTGTTTCATAAGCTGCTTCAAAATGACTACATGTAAAGCAGAATAAAAAAAATATATTAACTGATTATACATCACAACCTGCAATTTTCCATATAGCTTGCTTGCTTTAATCCTGATAGTTAGATGGATGGGATTCATTGATATTTTTGGGGTAGGACAGCAACCAAGCACCCATGAATGCATACAAGTGCCCAACGTTTGCCCATGGAAGTTTGAGATCTCCCAGATGCTCTTTACATACCACACTTACAACAGAAACATTAGAATGGAATAGAATAGAGAAAAAGACTAGACTAGACTAGACTAGACTAGAGTAGAGTAGACTAGAATAGAGTAGAATAGAATAAAATAGAATAGAGT
This sequence comes from Thamnophis elegans, assembly GCF_009769535.1. Taxonomy (NCBI): domain Eukaryota; kingdom Metazoa; phylum Chordata; class Lepidosauria; order Squamata; family Natricidae; genus Thamnophis; species Thamnophis elegans. Next base: position 13,396,376 of record NC_045556.1, on the reverse strand, counting down.
AGAGTAGAGTAGAATAGAATAGAATAGAATAGAATAGAATAGAATAGAATTCTTTATTGACCAAGTGTGATTGGACACACAAGGAATTTGTCTTTGGTGCAGATGCTCTCAGTATACATAAAAGAAAAGATACGTTTGTCAAGAATCATAAGGTTCAACACTTGAGGATAGTCATAAGCAATCAGGAAACAATCAATATCAATATCAATTGTATGGATACAAGCAACAGAGTTACAGTCATGCAGTCATAAGTGAGAGGAGAATGGGTGATAGGAACAATGAGAAGATTAATAGTAATAGTAACGCAGCCTTCGTGAATAGTTTGACAGTGGTGAGGGAATTATTTGTTTAGCAGAGTGATGGCATTGGCGGAAAAACTGTCCTTGTGTCTAGTTGTCTTGGTGTGCAGTGCTCTGTAGCATCATTTTGAGGGTAGGAGTTGAAACAATTTATGTCCAGGATGCAAGGGGTCTGTAGATATTTTCACAGCCCTCTTTTTGACTGGTTCAGTATGCAGGTCCTCAATGGAAGGCAGGTTGGCAGTATTTTTTTTTTTTTGCAGCTCTAATTATCCTCTGAAGTCTATCTCTGTCTTGTTGGGTTGCAGAACCAAACCAGATAGTTATAGAGGTGCAGATGGCAGACTCAATAACCCCTCTTTATGCCAATTGAGAAATACCCGGGAGATGGCTTGATGGAAAACGTGGAAAGGGGAATTTATATCAGCACTCTTTAATGTTGTTGTTGTTCATACATGTATACTACTTGACTTCCCATGACCATGTGGTTGGAAAAATAATAGTCAAAATCCCCCACTAAGCAAGAATGAGGAGGAGGAGGAGGAGGAGGAGGAGGAGGAGGAGGAGGAGGAGGAGGAGAAAGACATACCCCCTGCAAGGGGAAAAATCAGAAAAAAATAGAAACTTAACACTGTTTTGGCACAGTGTTAAGTTTTTCCCCCTCTTATGTTGATTCAGGATCTGAAAAAATACCCTTTATCCATGCCATCTCCCAAAATTTCAGACAATGGATTTCTAAACGTCACAACGGAAGCAGCTTTTTGTAAGCTAATATTCATCCATTCATCAGATTGGCAAAAAAACCAAAACAAAATCCTAAATAACTTACTGACTCCCTATTTTATGCAGGTTCTTTCAGAAAGGCGGGGGAGCTTAAGTATGTTTTAATGCTCTTTTATTTTCTGAAATGCGCCCACCCCAGAATCCCAAAATAAGCACAAAAGAGCTGAGAATGTGGATGGGTGATGGAGAGAGGGTGAGTTACTTTGGAGATTCTATTCTCTTGTAGGGTACACACTGAATCAGAGTCTTCAAGTGAACGTAAAAATATGCATTCCTTCCCTCTCCCCTTTATCCGTTGCAAATTATGCAGTGCGGAGAATTAAAATTTTTTTTACTCAAATCTGCAGTTCACTGCATGCAGGCCAACACTTTCAGACCCAGGACTTAAATGGTCACCTAAAAAATCCATTCATCTAGTGAGTTTTCCAAGGGATGAGAGATTATACATGAAAAGAATATTTTCACAATGGAATACTTTCACTACCCAACCTTGACTTTATGACTTGCAAAAATGAGAGGGAATGAAACTGCATCTTTTCTCTTTTCTAAGCTATTTTAGGTGCCTTGTCAATTTAGGAAAGGATTGCTGAATCTAAGCAGAAGTTAGTCTAGCCAGGGTGTAAATCAGTGGTGAGATTCAATTTTTTTTACTACCGGTTCTGTGGGCGTGGCTTGGTGGGCGTGGCAGGGGAAAGATGCTGCAAAAGAGCCAAGGTGGCGCAGTGGTTAAATGCAGCACTGCAGGCTACTGCTAGATCAGCAGGTCAGCGGTTCAAATCTCACCGGCTCAGGGTTGACTCAGCCTTCCATCCTTCCGAGGTGGGTAAAATGAGGACCCAGATTGTTGGGGGCAATATGCTGACTCTCTGTAAACCGCTTAGAGAGGCCTGAAAGGCCTATGAAGCGGTATATAAGTCCACTGCTATTGCTATTGCTACAAGAAAATCCCCATTCCCTCCCAATCAGTTGGGACTTGGGAGGCAGAGAACAGATGGGGTCGGGATCAATCAGAATTGTTATTTATAGGTTCTCCAAACTATAAATTTCCACTACTGGTTCTCCAGAATTGGTCACAACCTGCTGAATACCACCACTGGTGTGAATGGGGAACTATAATTAAATCAACATATCAAGTTGGGTGCCAGTCTGGAAGAAAGGTTAAAATTTAAATGGAACATAATTGACACTCGCTAAGCCAATATTAAGATTTCCACTGAATTTAATTGAGAACTGCTCTGTCAAACTCCAGTGGATTATGAAATCTTGAAATATTAATTTCAAACCAGTAATTGTTGTTCCTCCCATCCTTCTGTAGGACCATGGTTATGCTTTTATATTCTCAAGGGGGGGGGAGCATTATACAGATTTGTGACTTTATTTCAGAGGAGATTTTCCTCAGCCAAGAGAGCAAAACACACTTTGTGTATCTTGCAAGTACTTTTAAAACTGGCTTGTATAGTTTGCCTGCTATACCTAGGCTATCACGGACATTTAAAATCAAAACGTAACGAAGTCAAGGGCACAGGCAATAGAGAGTTTTATCATTTCCCCCCCTCCACAGCCTTGTGACTTTCATCAGCTCTTAAAATGTAATATCCAAGCAAAGTATTGAATAGCAGTTGAAACTGAGTAGCTGGGAAATATGAACATTTCCAGACATTGCAAAGGGGGCCTTCAATTTGCTGGGGGGAATTTTGAAGGAAATTTATGGGAACAGACTCGATTAAATTCTGGCATTATCAACAGGAGGTGGGAGGGCGAGAGAGGGGGAAAAGAAAGAAATGAAGAAAGAGAAAGAAAGAAACAAAGAAAGAGAAAGAGGAGAGAAAAGAAAGGAAGGAAGAGGAAGGAAGGAAGGGAGAAAGAAGAAAAGGAAATAAAGAAAAAATAAAGAGAAAGAAAGAAAGAAGAAAAAGAAAGAAAGAAGAAAAAGAAAGAAAGAAAGAGAAAGAGGAGAGAAAAGAAAGCAAGGAAGAGGAAGGAAGGAAAGGAGAAAGAAGAAAAGGAAATAAAGAAAAAAGAAAGAAAAAGAAAGAAAAAGAAAGAAAGAAGAAAAAGAAAGAAGAAAAAGAAAGAAAAAGAAAGAAAGAAGAAAAAGAAAGAAGAAAAAGAAAGAAAGAAAGAAAGAAAGAAAGAAAGAAAGAAAGAAAGAAAGAAAGAAAGAGATGCTTTGGAGAATAGCTTGACTCCTTCTTCTTTGTGGCAGCCCCTGAGATATTGGAACACTGCTATCCTGTCTCCCCTAGTCCTCCTTTTCATTCAACTAGACATACCCAGTTCCTGCAACCGTTCTTCATATGTTTTAGCCTCCAGTCCCCCAATCCTCTTTGTTGCTCTTCTCTGCACTCTTTCTAGAGTCTCCACATCTTTTCTACATCATGGTGACCAAAACTGAATGCAGAATTCCAAGTGTGGCCTTACCAAGGCATTATAAAGTGATATTAACACTTCACATGATCTTGATTCTATCTCTCTGCTTATGTAGCCTGCGTTGGCTTTTTTGTTGGCATCTACAGCACACCATTTACAAAAGACCATCATTACATCGTCCAACCAAATGTAATAAGAGCTTACTGAAAATGCCTTGCTGCACATGTAGAATCTCATGGAGGTCCAGATTAAAATCCTCACTTGCAGCCCTATAGGTTTCTGCCATTTTTCTGAACGGTTTTTTTTAAATTTTCTTTCCTCCAATTGGACAGGTGGTTGGGTGGGTTTGAGGATGGGGAGTGTGTTAAGGAGAAATGATAGAAGAGCCATACAACAGGATGGAACAGCTTATCTTTGTTGTTCAGTTGCAGAGTGTCTAAACTACACACTCACTTTGTGAATTTGCACAAAGAATCAGGTTTAATCCTGTATGGCAGGGAAAGACTTTACACTGTGACCTTGGGAAGCTGTCGCCCGGCCTGCCAGTGGATCATAGAACTTACTTGCTAAGCAACTTTCTATGTTTGGGGGACTGAAGCGCTCACAATGATGCTGTATTAAAATCTGGCCTTGCCATTTCTGTACTGTCTTTTTTTCTATCTTATTTCCCAAACCGTGAGAACTTTCTTTACCGTTTTCCCAGGAAGCTGCTCTTGCGTGTCTTTTCTTGCTGAAAGGGGCTTAACTGGTTGGGCAGACCTAGCTACTTTCCTGCAATTCACCTTTCTGTCCATCTGAGCTTGCTCCAGCTGCCCTCAAAGAAAGCAAAGCAACTCTTGGGAGGAATCTAAATGCTTTTCTCTTTTATCAAACCTGAAGGAAAAAGGAGGAAAGGTTTGTGCAGGATGCTTTTTTTTTTTTTTAGTCTAACAGGACATTTTACCTCCTGCCCATAACCAATTTCATTGTACACATGATGTACAATGACAATAAAGGCTGTTTATTATTATTCATCGCACAGTCAGCCCGATGTTCAGTCTGGGTTTGCCATTTTTGTCTACCTATTGAGTCCTTACCAAGGACCTGGGATGGGTAAATCTGGATGTTGGACAGTGTCACGGATGCAGGATGGAAGCAATTCCAAGTAAAGCTGCCTTCTGCAATTGACTGAGGGCAAATTTGTCAATGCCTACGGTGTTCAAGTGGTGCTCCAGTTGTTTTGGGACTGCATCCAAGGCACCTAATACTATTGGTACTACCCTTACTTGCCTTTGCCATAGTCGTTCTGTTTCTATTTGTAGGTCCTTGTATTTTGTTATCTTCTCCAGTTCTTTCTCCTCTATTCTGCTGTCTCCAGGCACTGCCACATCCACTACCCAGACTTTGTTGTTGTTGTTGTTGTTGCTGCTGCTGTTGTTATTATTTCTTTTATTCATGAAATATGAAATTCAGTTAAGTGAATAGTTAAAGATGTGTCACAAATACCATTGACTGGTGCTAATGGTTGATATGGGTTGCTGCCAGCGTCCTAGGTATCAACCAAGTACCTTCTTAAAATATACTACTACTACTACTACTACTACTACTACTACTACTACTACTATTATTATTATGTTAATCTTTGGTGAGATTCACAGCCTTTGGGGCTGGTTGGTAGCTCAACAGCTCGAGTCCTAACCAAGGACCTAGGAACTGTTAAGGTAACATCGGAGGATATATAAGCTGTTCCAAGTAGGGTGGTTTTTTGTAGAATCAGATGATGATGATGATGATTATTATAAACAATTGTATCACAGCGGCCAGTTGTTTCACCGGATTTGGCATTGGTTACTAGTCGGGCCCCACCCAGGGGCCTAGGACGTTGTAACGTATTTTCGTAATATGCGTGCAGATCCAAGCAGTGCGGCTTTTTGTATTTGACTGATGGTGATTTTGTCAATTTTTAACTGTTTTAAATGTAATTCCAGTGCTTTTGGAATAGCACCCAATGTGCCAATTACCACTGGAATTACCACTGCTGGTTTGTGCCATAGTCGTTGAATTTCAATTTTTAAGTCCTGGTATTTTGCGATTTTTTCATGTTCCTTCTCGGCGACCCTGCTATCACCTGGTATTGCGATGTCTATGATTGTGACCTTATTTTTCTCAACCAGTGTGATGTCTGGTGTATTATGCGCCAGTATTTTGTCTGTTTGTATACGGAAATCCCACAAGATCTTGACCATCTGATTTTCGTTGACTTTTTCAGGCTGATGTTCCCACCAGTTTGTTGCTGTTTTAATATTATAATTTTTGCACAGATTCCAGTGGATCATTTGTGCTACTGAATTGTGCCGCAATTTATAATCAGTCTGCGCAATTTTTTTACAGCAGCTGAGGATGTGCTCAACAGTTTCATCAGCTTCTTTGCAAAGTCTGCATTTGGCATCATCAGAGGATTTTTCGATTTTGGCCTTAATGGCATTTGTGCGGATAGCTTGTTCTTGCGCAGACAGGATTAGTGACTCTGTTTCTTTCTTTAATGTACCTGTTGTTAACCATAACCAAGTTTGTTCACTGTCCACTTTATCTTTTATTTTTTCCAGAAATTGGCCATGCAGTGCTTTGTTCTGCCAACTCTCCATTCTTGATTTTATCACTTCTTTTCTATATTCTTGTTTCGTCTGTTGGGCCTTCAGTAGATTTTTGTTCTTTACTTCGATTAATAAATGTTCTTGACTTTCTTTTAAATAATCAGCCAGTGCATGTTTTTCTTCTTCAACTGTTTGCTTCACTTGTAATAATCCTCTGCCACCTGATTTTCGGGGCAGATACAGTCTATCAGTATCACCACGTGGATGTAAACTGTAGTGCATTGTCATTAGTTTCCTGGTTTTTCGGTCCAAAAGGTCCAAATCAGCTTGTGTCCAGTTAACTATACCAGCTGTGTATCTTATAACTGGTATTGCCCAGGTATTTATGGCCTTGATTGTATTTCCGCCATTCAATTTAGATTTCAAAATTTTCCTAACTCTGTTGGTGTACTCTCGCCTGACAGTAGTTTTTACTTCTCCATGTTTGATGTTATCCAACTGCAGAATGCCTAAGTATTTGTAGGCTTCATTTTCTTTGCATTTAATTAATTGGCCATTGGGCATTTCAATTCCCTCACATGCAGTGATTTTGCCCCTTTTTATGGATACAGTGGCGCATTTTTCCATGCCAAACTGCATTGAAATATCAGTGCTGAATACTCGAACTGTGTTTGTCAATGATTGGATTTCTATTTCCGACTTTCCATAGAGTTTCAAATCATCCATATATAGTAAATGCGAAATTTTTTCAGCTTCTTTGGCTGTTTGGTAGCCTAATTTCATTTTTTTTAAAATTACTGATAGTGGGATCATTGCAATGATGAAGAGAAGAGGTGAAAGTGAATCACCCTGGAAAATTCCTCGCTTGATATTAACCATTCCGTAGATCTCATTCCCTACTGCCAACTCAGTTCTCCATTGTTTCATCGCCTTTTCAGTAAAGGATGTAATATTTTTGCTAATGCCAGTTGTTTCTAAGCATTTTATGATCCAACTATGTGGCAGTGAGTCAAATGCCTTTTTGTAATCAATCCAGACCATATTCAAGTTCGTTTTTCTGTTCTTACAATTTTCTAATATCATTTTATCAATTAGAAGCTGATCTTTTGTGCCCCTGCTCCTTCTTTTGTTGCCTTTTTGCTCTACTGGCAAGATGTTGTTTGTTTCCAAATAATCCATCATGTTATCTGCAATAATGCCTGTGAGTAATTTGAAGGTTGTTGGTAAGCATGTTATTGGTCTGTAGTTTTCAGGTGTTGTTCCTTTAGTTGCATCTTTCTGAATCAAGTATGTTTTTCCAGTTGTCAACCATTCATCAATTTGGCCCTTTTGTAAAATTTCATTCAGTTGCTTGGCCAATATTGCATGTAAACTGGTCAGATATTTGAGCCAGAAACCATGTAATTGGTCCTTTCCAGGTGATGTCCAATTCTTTACCTTTTTTACTCGATTTTTGACCATCTCAGTTGTTATTTCTAATACTTGCATTTGTTTGTTGCCAATGCTTTTCTCAAAGTCATGTATCCACTTTGCTTCCTTGTTGTAGTCCTTTGCATTTTCCCACAATTCTTTCCAGAATTCAACTGTGGCCTGTTTTTCTGGTTTTTCACTTTTGGTGTCACCATTCACATTAAGACTTTGATAAAAACGCCGTTGGTCTGATCGAAATTGCTGATTTTGTTTATATTGGATGATTCGTGTCTCATATCTTTCAATTTTTCTAGCTGTTGCTGTTATCTGCTGTTTTACAATCTCTACAGCTTCATTGATGTTTCTTGTATCCAATCTATATCTTCTGATTAGCCGATCTATGATTTTGTTGTTTTTAAGCCGTTGCTCATGCATGTTCTTTAAGTTACTAGCATCTGCTCTTAATTTTTTGATTTTTTGTTCTAAACGGATTTTCCACTTTGGCTTTGATGCTTTTTCTGTTGTGTGACTAGGTACTTTAATTTTAATGCCTAGTTCATTAGTGACTATTACAGCTGCGCTATACATTAACTGGTTTGTTTCCAAGATGGATCCCGGTTCAATTGTTGAAAACACTGCATTAACCATTTTCATGATAGGGGCCAAAATTTTCTTAGGCACGGTTTTTAGTGATGGTAAACGTTGCCTTTCCTCATTAAGCAGAAAATGTTCCATGATCTTATCCTTCAATTCTTTTTGTTTTTGAGTTAGTTCATCAGTTGGTTCAGTGATAACTGGTTCTAGTGGTGGTGATGTTATTTCCTCCCCGAGAGCTTCTTCTGGGAGTTCTACTATACTGTCTTTAGTTGTGTCTTGAATATCAGTTATTTCCGCTTGTGATATTGTTTTTTGGGTTTTGCAATTTGCCTGAATTTCCTCATGTTCAACTTCACTAAACACTTTATTCCGTATAATAAATCGCCTTTGATCTGCTAGTCGTTGTTCACTAACATTTGAATCTGGATATTGTTGTTTCCATAATTCATACATTCGCTTTAAATAGCCTCTTTTTTCTGGCTCTGAGTTGTAGTAACAGGCCATTATGGCACGGTTTTCATCTGCACTATATTTTTGTCGTTTTGATGGCTGGTCCACTTGTAGCCCACTTGTCGACGGATGTCCAGGGACCCCAACATCCGCCGCGGCCCTTGTTAACCCGCGCGACGACCGATGCGGTATGAAATTCTTATTTGTTTTTTTCACCATATTGTATGGGTTGGCGGGGGTTTTTTACGGGACCAGATGCCAACCTGACCCCAACCTTCCTCCTTTCTCATCCGGGCTTGGGACCGGCAACGGCGGAGTTATGATTATTATTATTATTATTATTATTATTATTATTATTATTATTATTATTATGTTAATCTTTGGTGAGAATCACAGTCTTTGGGGCTGGTTTGTAGCTCAATATTTTGAGTCCTAACCAAGAACCTAGGAATTGTTAAGATAACATTGGAGGTTATAAGCTGTTCCAAGTAGGGTGGGGTTTGTGTTTGTGTGTGTAAAATTATGATGATGTCTTGATTTCTTTCCATTTGGAATGATTATCTGGTTCTTGGGATGGAAGGAAAGGAGAATTTAAAAGGGAAGTTCCTTTCAAGCTAACTTCTGGTTACTTCACAGCCATAATCTTGAAGAACAGGTTCAAAAAAGACCTCTCCAAAGCAGATGAGACTTTGCTTAGCATCTGAGCTGAGCAAGGCCAGCCAAATGCTTGCCACCAGCTAACATGGGATAGGAGTCTGGCTCTAGGCGATTCTGTGGGACAGGTCTCTCCACGTCTTTTGATCTTACTTTTTTTTTTTTTGTGCTCTGGCTGGGTGTCATCTTTGATGGTGTCCAGCTACAGTCTTCTTTGAAGGCCTGATTTCCTTTTAGTAGCAACTCTAAAACATAATTGCTTTTTCCAGTGAATCCTCCTGCGTGGCATGGCCAAAGTAAGTGAGACAGGGAAGAAGGAATAAACAATAATTTAAAAAGAGAGAGAGGAGCAACCTAGAATTAAGGAGAAACTCCCTAACAGTGAGGACAATCAACCAGTGGAACAGAAGTTGCCTCCAGAAGTTGTGGGTGCTTCATCACTGGAGGCTTTCAAGAAGAGAATGGACAGCTACCTGTCTGAAATGGCATAGTTCTCTTGCTTGAGCAGGGGGCTGGACTAATAGACCTCCAAGGTCCCTTCCAGCTCATTCTATTCTAAATATTCTAAATTAAATAGTCAGTGGGCTCCCTGATGGGATCTTAGTCTGCTACAAAACCCACACATCCTATTTTATCAAGTGCATCCTCTGTCGTGTGAATTGGGTCCTGTGAATTGGGTCCGAAACTATGAGGACCCCAACTGTGAAGGAAAGGACAGTTGGGGGTGGGGGTGGCAAGAGGTCCTAGCGGGAGTCCCAGACAAATGATGGCCTACCAGTTTACCGATACTGAGTTAAACGAGGGAGAGTCTAGCCTTGATAGAAGCAGCTTCCCGCCTTGTTCCAGCTTATGGGAAATGGAATACACCACATTGCTTCATCTGGGAAACAATCTGCCCATCTGGAATAACCGCTTAGTTCCCTCCCGCAAGCCTCCCGACGTTAAAAGCCAGATAAACGTCCCTACAGCCAGCCCCACCCGGGAAGGAAGCATCGCTGCTAGTAGCCCCTTTAGTAACACGTAGATAGGTCACGTGGGAAACGTTCTCCCCCCCCCCCCCGTGGGTTAACCCAAAGCAAACTTTTAAAGCCCACGAGAGTTCCTGGAGAAGGAAATGTAAATAAGGCTGAACACCCCCCCCCGCCAGTTGAGGTGGTACAGTCCAGAACGCGTCCATTCACTACCACCCCTCTTTTTCTCCACTGGTGGGAAGTTGTGTATGTGAGAGAGAGACTCTCTCTCTGCCCCAGATAAAGCAGGGGAAAAGAGATAACAGCCTCTGAACCCCCTTTTGCGCGGGGTGGTGGTGGTTCCGGACTGTAACTAATCCAACTGATCTTACTTTTCAATCGCCTTCAAGGCATAGCTGCCAACAGTCAATGGCTGCGTTCACACGTGTTGAGCCACCGACAATTGAACACACAACTTGCTGATATATAGAATAACAGTTGAAAAGGACCTTGGAGGTCCTCTAGTCCAACCCCCTGCTTAGGCAGGAAACCCTACACCACTTCAGACAAATGGTTATTCAATCTCTTCTTAAAAACTTCCAGTGTTGGAGAATTCACAACTTCTGGAGGCAAGTCGTTCCACTGATTAATTGTTCTCACTGTCTGGAAATTTCTCTTTGATTTCAGGTTGCTTCTCTCCTTGATCAGTTTCCACCTTCAGCCTTCAGCTGCTTTGGAGAATAGCTTGACTCCCTCTTCTTTGTGGCAACCCCTGATATATTGGAACACTGCTATCATCATCATCATCATCATCATCATCATCATCATCATCATCATCATCATGTTAATCTTTGGCGAGATTCACAGCCTTTGGGGCTGGTTGGTAGCTCAACAGCTCGAGTCCTAACCAAGGACCTAGGAACTGTTAAGGTAACGTCGGAGGATATATAAGCTGTTCCAAGTAGGGTGGGTTTTGGTAGAATCAGAATGTTCAAGTCTGATAAATTTAAATTTTCCAAATAGCGAGGTAGCCCTTTGGGTATTGACTTTAATATCTTGCGAATTCGTTGAATGTACTTGGCTGAAGTTAATTCCTTGACTTTATTATGCATTAAGTCAGAGGCCTCTAAAATCCCCAAGTACTTGTAGCCTTCTTCTGATTTTACTGCCTTTATCATTTCTTCATTCTATTCTCATTCTCCTCCTCCTCCTCCTCATCATCATCATTATTATTATTATTATTTACTTTATTCATTAAACATGAAACTCAGTCAACTGAACATTCAAAAGCGCATCACAAAAACCATTGACTGGTGCTAATGATTGGTACGATTTGCTGCCAGCGTCCTAGGCATCAACCAAGTAGCTTCTTAAAATATAAGCTGTTCCGAGTAGCGCAGGTTTTTTTTGCAGTTCCGCTGGTGTTGTTGCAGGAAGCTGCAATTTGTTGCTGTATCTTGTAAAATGGACATGGTGCCAAGTGCCCCGATGACAATGGGTATCACTGTTGCATGCTTCATCCATAGCCGCGTAGTTTCGATGGCCAGGTCGCGATATTTCATTATTTTTTCTAGTTCTTTTTCTTCGACTCTGGCTACCACCTTCCCCGAAGCCTTAAGTTTTCCTGGTTTCTTCTGGCGGATCCAGAAAACGGATTGATGAAGAAGTTAAGATTGGCGATCTGGGGAGCCTGCGGCTTGAGCCCGTGATTTCTTTAAACGCCCACCTCGTTTCGTGTTTTTTTTTTTTAAGGCTCGGAATTAAGCGAAAGCCGCGCAAGGGCTTAAAAGATACGGACGCCGCTTTTCCAGGCTGTCCTCCCCCCCCCCCCCAACTACATTATGCCCGATTCTTAAATTAGAATGGGAGCCCAACAAAGCCTGTGAAGGGCATCCAGGTTGGGGAAGGTTGTGCAGAGGTACAAAAGACCCCCCAACTATCCACAACATGACCAGTTTAAACTGACGCAAACCCCACTCTTTACCAGCACTGATGGTGTTACCTAGTTTGGGGAATGAAACGTCTGCAAGAAAACCACCAAGCTCAGAGAGCTTGCTTCCTTCCTTCCTCCTTCCTTCCTTCCTTCCTTCCTTCCTTCCTTCCTTCCTTCCTTCCTTCCTTCCTTCCTTCATTCCCAGTGACTAACTCTTCACACTGCCAGCTGTTCGATCCTGACTGGCTCAAGGTTGACTCAGCCTATTCCTTCCTTCCTTCTCTATTCCTCCTTCCTTCCTTCTCTCTCTCTCTTCCTCCCTCCCTCTCTTCTCTATTCCTCCCTTCCTTCCTTCTCTCTCTCTTCCTCCCTCCCTCCCTCTCCTCTCTATTCCTTCCTTCCTTCCTTCCTTCTTTCCTTCCTTCTCTATTCCTTCCTTTCTTCTCTATTCCTTCCTTCTTTCATTTCTTCCTTCTCTATTCCTTCTCTCTCTCTCTCTCTTTTCCTTCCTCCCTCCCTCCCTCGATTGGAGTTAATAACCCAGGAACAGAGAAACTCAAGCTACTGAAATATTTTCACTTTCCTTTTCCTGCCTCCCGTTCGATCCGTTACTAGAAACCGTGAGGCATATTTTTATGGTGGGGGTCTCATCTTCCAACCAGTTTCATTGTGCCACCTCACCCCCACCTCAGGTCTTCGGGCTTGGCTCCTCCTGCCCAACGTAGCCTGAAAAAAAAGGGGGGGTGTTCCTATGTTGATAACTCCCATTTTATTCCTGAGCTAGCTAAGCCAGTTGCCACCCCCCCCTCCCAAAGCCGGCCGCCAATGAGAAACAGATCGCCTCTCTGCTCCACGACTAGGCGCCACTCTTCCCAGCGTGCAGTGACATCTATAAACAAAATGTTAATTCCAATGAAGGCATAACAAGTCGCCCAGGCGGAAAATTAAAGCTGACATTGAGTTTAATTAAATAAAAACAACTAGGCGAGGGGAAGGAAGGAAGGAAGGAAGGAAGGAGGAAGGAAGGAAGGAAGGAAGGAGAGGTGAGGAAGGAAGGAAATTTTGATTTCAGTTATGTAGAGTTATAATATTAATTGCAAAAGGTCTGTTCCTACCTCCATGAAGTTCATTATACTCCACTCCTCTCCTCTTCTTGTGGCCCCCTCTGGCAGATTCAAATAAATATAGTCTGGTGCAAGCATTTTCACACACACATACACACTACACACAATCTCCTCTTTATGCACCCTCCTGGGTTCCTCCTGAAATGCTTCAGCAATTTCTTTAGGCAGAGCTGATGGATTGTCCTCTGTTGTGTGACGTTTCATAATAAACCCCAACACACAAACCAAAGGATCTCACCTGTGCAAATGAGATTCCTAGTATATTGCACCCCTAAAGCTCCTGAATAGGATGAAATTGAGAAGAGATAAGAGCAATGAAGATGGCCATCTATCAAATCACTTCATAACCCATCTACGTTCCAATACACAGGATGCTATTTAATAGTCTGGCCTCTCCTAACAAATGTTTGATAATTAGGGGCAGTCCTCTGGCCTTGTATAGAAGGGATTCCTTGAAATATTCCATCTCCTGTTTCTTGAATATTTTCTGCACACAAACATCTAAATGAAGATATCTACTTACCTATATGCTTTACTTTGTAAAATATATTTATGCACCTATGAAAAGCAGGTTAAAATTAAACTCCACCCTTAAAAAAACCCGAAATGAATATTAGAAGGGGTTGGGGAGGAGAGAGCAAGGGAGCAAGGATGAGATGGGATGGGGGAAGGAAGGGAAAGGAAGAGAAGAAAAAGAAAAGAAGGAAGGAAGAAAAGGAAGAGAGGAAGGAAAAGTAAAAAGAAGGAAAGGAAAGGTAGAGAAGGAAGGAAAAGAAAAGAAGAAAGGAAAGGAAGAGAAGGAAGGAAAAGAAGAGAAGGAAAGGAAAGGAAGAAAGGAAGGAAGGAAAGGAAAAGAAGAGAAGGGAGGGAAGGGAATGAAATGGGAGAGAGAGAGGAAAGGAAAGGAAGAGAAGGAAGGGAAGGAAAGGGGAGGGAGGGGGAGAGAGAGAGCGAGAGAGAGAGAGAGAGAGAGAGAGAGAAAGAAAGAAAGAAAGAAAGAAAGAAAGAAAGAAAGAAAGGGAGGGGAAAGGAAGGGACAAATATCTTTTTTGGATCAATTCAACATTTTTCAAGGCCATCCTTCTTTTTCCATTAAATCAACCGGATGGATCTGAAAGTTTTCAGTACCGATTCAAAGGAAGAACCGTTTCTATTTCCCGTTTCCAAATCCTACCCTTCTTCTTCCTTTAAAGCATTAGCATCCATTTCATTGCTGCAGATAAGACGTTGCTGTTGTTATTATTATGCTCGTGGCCATCCTGCCTCTTGTGGCAGACGGTTCCATAAGTGAATAATTCTGCAGCGGATTGCCCGCTTCTGTATTCTATCATCCGTCATGGCTTCCTCTTTCAAAGATTGAGTCCCAAATTAAAGTTTTGTAGCATTGGGGGGGGGGGGGAACGGAGGGATTCCTTATTTTGAGTCAAAGTACTCCCGTTTTTTTAATAATTGGTTTTAACATCTATTCCAGGTCCCTGCCTTCCGTGAAAGAGATGAATTTTAAATGCCAGCCTCGCGTGTAACCAGGTAAACCATTACTCTGACTAAAGGTTACCTTCCTGAAATAGTCTACATAGAACGGAACAACCTCGCCAATTAGCAAGGCCGTGAAAAGAGATCTGGTAGGATCCTCGGGACTTGACTGAAATTCCTATGGAGGCGGTCCCCACTCCGTAAAAACCAAACATAAGGGCCGAGTGAAAATTCTATTTCGGAACAGCTTTGCCCAACTGGCAAACATCCAGATGCTGCGGACGAAAATTCTCACCGTCCCCATGGAAACTAGAGCCCCACCTAAGGTAGAAATTGTAACTTAAGAAAAGTTGCGTGAGAACCAAGTCGGCGAGGATCTCCAAAACGGGGGTGGGGGGGGGGTGAGGTGGGTTTCTGCACGGTTTTGTAAGAGGAAGTAGCTCAACAGATATAGCTCTGGAAAAATAGGGACCTGAAGAATGTTTCCTTCACATTCTTTTCTTTTTCCTTAAAGTACAGTGTGCAGTTGTTCTGTTTTGCGTCCTTGTTAACGGAGATAAAATGGTGATGCTGGGGGGAAAAATATGCTTAGCTCTATTTTAAAAAGAGCTGTGTGTTTCATCTAGGTGTGGAAGAACAGAGAAAGGGGGCGGGGAGAAGGAAGGAAAGAAGGAAGGAAGGAGGGAAGGAAAGAAAGAAAGAAAATAGCATAAGTAATTTGAATTATTTGAATGTGCCCAACACCTGGAATTTTTAAGTTAGATTAAGTAAATTCGCTGTCAGCTGTTTAAGATTGTTAGTCCACTTTTAATCAGAGAGCGAGAGAAAGCAGCTTTTCTGCTAAGGCTCAATCTCCCGTTTTACGATATCCGTGTAATCGCAAAAGTAGCCAAAACATTAAAAGCCCTCTTTCTTAGTTTAGCCCAATCATCTCGTCGAGCGTCGTGTTTGCATTTCTTCGTTGTTTTAAAAAATTTCCCCCTTGAAGGCGGAGAAAGTCACTTGTTTTAATCCGCGGATAGGAAGAGATAATGGCGAATTCTTTAGGGGGTCGCCCCGCCCTAGAAGTACGGAATGTAAACTGACGCTCTAATTTATTAAAAGAAACAAATGCAAAAAGAAGGAAAGGAAAGGAAGAAGGAGAGAGCAAAAGAAAGAGAGAGAGAGAGGGGGGAAGAAAGAAAGAGGAAGAAGGGAGGGAGGGAGAGAGAAAGACAAGGAAAGGAAAGGAAAGATGGAAAAAGACGGGCGGATTGACGGGGATGCAGAGAGACCCTCCACGTGCTGCAAAACTAGGGACCTTCACACACACTCGTTTGATCTGGCTATGACACTATCCCGTTTGTCTGGATTCGCACAGTATCTGGAACCCTAAACTAATCAAAACCTCTGGAGTTTCGCAGCCTGCTAAACCACCGACGCGTAAAAGCGAAGGCGAATGCATGCGAGCCTAGCAAAATGTCGTGTCCCCCCTCCCCCCATTTGTAAAACGCCTGTTGCCCGAACTTAGCCACCGAGCTAGCGGGCTGCACGGATTTTGATTAGTTCTTTGTTTCCCACATTTACACACGCGGCGCTTCATCCTGCCTTATTTCTGCACTCTCTTGTCCTAATAATTTATTTTAAAACCCAGTCAGGTTCAGCTGCCCCGATGAACTTACAATCCTGTTCAGTTCCAGGATTGTAAAGCTGAAGCAGATCTAGACAAAAAGATATCCAGAGGCCGGATAAATTTTCATAATGAACGCTTATATATTAACAGAACAGTAATGGCGCTGATTTATAAAGAACGTTAGTTAAACACAAACACACAAATACAAACACACACCGGAAACGGGGCGGCGGCGGGGAGAAAGGATGATTCAAACTAACATTTAGAAAAGCGTTCTTAAGGCTCCCAGGAAGTAAGACGCCCACACTGGGGCGAGAATATGGTTAATTTCGTTAAAACTGCATTTTTTTAAAAAAAAATTACAACTCGTTGGAAATAATTACATTCCCTGCATAGAACAAAATAAACTAACAGCAGTGAACAAATCAACAGTTGTTATTTTTCAGCGATAAACATATATACTGGGTAGGAGGGGGAAAAATAATCTAATTTTAGCCTGAAAGCACATATGGTATTGAAAGAACTGAAAGCTTTTTTTTTAAGCAATTAAAGAAAAGGAAATACTTTTAACTACAATCTACAAAGGAATAATGGATTTGATGATTACTAGCAAAAAAACACTTAAAGGGGCTCGGATAAATATGGATACACCCATCACCTCTAGAGAGACACAAAGTGAAGGATTTGATCACACGCCTTCTAAAAAAAAATCCAGTGTATCTTAACACGATCAATCTGATTTGGCTAAAGACGTAAAGCTGACGAAATAAAAATACATAAAATAAAAGTTAGTTTTAATATGAATTTCAATAATTATAAATGACGATGGAGGAAGAAAGCAATGGTTGTACCAGAGGTGAAATTTAACAGGTTCTGACAGGTTCTGCAAGGAGTTAGGAGAACTGGCAAATGCCACATCTGGCTGGCCCCAAGAGTGGGGTGGGAATGGAGATTTTGCAGTATCCTTCCTCTGCCATGCCCACCAAGCCATGCCCACAGAACTGGTAGTAAAAAAAATGAATTTCACCACTGGATTGTACCAATAGTGATAGGAGTCTTTGGAGCAATTTCCAAAGTACTGCCTAGATACATGGAAAATTTGAATTGGTTAGACCTGAATATTCTGACTTTGCAAAAAAAAAAAAAAAACCCACACACAGAGGCTACCTTAACAGTTCTTAGATCCTTGGTTTGGACTCTATTATAATATAGTTCAGGAATAGATCTGTATAGCATAATAATAATTGAACAAAAAGTGCACAATGAAATCGTTTAACAGCATAACCCTCTTCATGTCTCCTGAGATGTAAATCCATTTGAGGGTAATAGGGCTTACTTTAAAGTAAATTGGGTTAGGATCCTACCCTAGATGCCATTGGTTTCTGTTGGAGAATTAAGCAGGTGCTTAAATATATCCTACTTGAAGGATATTTATTTTATTTTATTTTTTTAAAACAATTTTGAATTTTCACTGAACTTTGTCACCGTTCATGGATGTCGAAAGTTAAATATAAATTATAAGATTGGAGTATGAGAGGCAACAAACTGTGTTGGCTATTTCTTTTAAAACCAACCCCTATCATATTGTATGCATCAATGATAAAATCAGAATATCAGGGTCTAGTGCAAAACTTATTATGTGATTTCTGAAGTGCTCTGAAGTCAAGAAAGAGAGGGGGAAAAAACCTGTGGAAAATTAGAAAGGACTCTAGCTACTTGTATATGTGTCCATGTGTTTTGGGAAGTGGACAAACACACACACACGCACACTTTTTACTTTCTAATAATGGGAGTAAGGGTCCCATTTCCCCCCCCCCCCATTTTTCTTTTGAAGTTAACAGTTCGCTGTTCAGAATTCATGGTGCTGAATTCCAAAGGAACTGAGCTCAGTGACTAAAACTTACACCTCTTTTTGTCCTAATTCTGGGCGGATTAATGACCCTTTATGTTGAGGCGAGAAAGAGAGAAATTAGATAGAGGGGAAAAAAGAAAGATAACAGCCAGTCCAAAGCCATTGATTCCCAAAGATGTGTGTGAATTTGTAACTCGGGTTAACTTGAAATTCAATTCAATTGTGCGTAACATAATTTATGGAGTAGATGTGCTGCTCACAAAGCTAGAAAGAAAATGCAGTGGGAATCACAGTGAGTATCTTTAATGTAAAATAATGTCACTACATGGTTTAGAATCCAGACTGTGCAGTTGTTGCTGTTGTTTAGTCTCTTCCATAGCATTAATGTATCATAAATCATCATCATTTCTCTTCTGGAATGAATTGATGGGATTGACCATTTCTACAGTATGGATGAGTGAGTGGGGAACCACTTCAACAGCATCACATTTGGAGTCTTCTGGATAATGTAGGTTAGCTTGTGGGCAATATGCCAAAAATATTATATCCTGTAAATAGATTTCTACATGATGAAGGGTTTCTTCTTCTTCTTGGGAGAATTCAGCAACCTCATCATCTTCTTGGTGGCCCATTAAAGCTAGTAACTACATATCAAGAAGTTGGATAGTTGACTTCAGGCTATGGACTTCTCTATATGCTTTTCTCCCAGAGGGAGTACAACCACATCTCAGCTGGCAGGGAATCATGGTTATTGTATGCCTAGCTCCTCTGGAGCTAGGTGCCCAGTTGGGGGACACTGTTTGAGGAAGTCGTGGGCGGGGTGTAAAATAAAAAAAGAAATGCATGAATGAATGGTTTTTTAAAAAAGGACATTATACCTCCATTTGTATAATGGGATGATGGTTCTTTTCCACACAGATGTCCTAAACTGCAAGGGATTATTTTTTTCCCCCTGCAGCCACAAGTTTTTATTATCTCACCAAAGATTCTTGGTTCCTGGGTGGATTTGAGAAGAGCCGAGGTTAACTTAAGCACAGGGCATTTGGACAGAGCCTATTAATGGAGAAAGAGGGAGAGAAAGAGAGAGGGAGGGAGGAAGAAGAAGAGGAGGAGGAGGAGGGAGGGAGGGAGGGAAGGGAGAGAGAGGGAGGGAGAGAGAGGGAGAGAGAGAGAAAGAGGGAGAGAGGGGAAAAAAAGGGAAGGGACAAATACTTTTTTGGATCAGTCCAACATTTTTCAAGTCCAGAGAGAGAGGGGGGGGAATGAGAGGGTGATTCAGAAGGTCGCCATGTTGCAGCGCACGAGAGAGTAACAGAGAGAGATTTTGAATGCTACCCATTAACATCAGCTCCATTCACTGTAAAGGAAGGAGGCCCTGGATTTATCATAGGGTTTTGTGAAGAGGGGAAAAGGGGGAAAAGTATGGGAGGAAGTGCTGCAGATGAAAGGAGCAAATTGATGGATTGTAGAGGCATGTGTGCTAGACTTAAAGAATGATTCTTTGAACGAGGAAAGCAGGCTATAAAAGCAACAGGACTTTATCAATAAATGAACACCAATGTAAGAATAATATTATTTCCCCTCTCTCTGGCTTCTCCCGTACACATCAGATGTAACCATGGGCTCTTGCTCTTTATATCTCAGATTGAGATTTGCTAAGGCCTGTTAGTTCTTATTTACAAAAACATTCACAGCATCATTATTACATTAGTGCACGTTATCCTTCTGATAGTAAGGTATAGATTCCACTGGCTTCCAAGAAATTCCAGGCTGCTAAGCAGAGCGTTTCTCTCTCTCTCTCTTTCTAAGCTATCATCACGACATCTTTTTTTAAACAAGTTTATTTTATATTATTTATACATATCAATGTGTGAATAGTGTGATACCTGGGTATCATACATTTCAATACAAATAAGCATAATATTGTTACTCATAATTATTACATTTCATTCTCATTATTTCATATTGTTTACACATATCCTTACTATCACCCTTCAATTCCTAAAACCTTATTCTTTCATATATCTTAATATGTATATATGTATGTATGTATGTATGTATGTATGTATGTATGTATGTATATTCCCTTCTTATTTCTCTATTTTAACCTTGCCCCCCATGTCCCTATAATATTCAAAGATGTTTCTTTTCTATTTCCCATCTTCAGCTGTTTTATTATTCATATTCTCCTTATTTGACTTCACTTCTATTTATGTTAAAGCTTTGTCCTTCCTTCTTCCATTATTCAATGTCTCAACGTACATTTCTAATACCCAACAAACCATCTTTTCAACTTGACCGTCTACAGAGAGGTTGGACAATAGAGCCCTTCTTCTACAACCAACATTTGGACATTTAGAACATAGCAGAGATGAAATGGGATGACAGAGGCTGGTCTTGTTTGACCTACGAAGCTCATAGCTGAACATGTCTCCACATTCCCTGGTCATCACTTGATTGATTCCAGAAGAGAAGGCGTGAAGTTGGAGAAAGACATGACTTAGGCATTGAATAATTGAGAAAAAAAGTTTGGAGGGAGGAGGGAGGTAGAAAGGTCTCCAATGGATATTCTTCTTCTACATCTGCATATCCTTAAAAAAAATGCCTTGGTTAGCAGAAAAGGTAAAAAGGAAGGTTATAGAAGGTCATGCTGTAGAAAGAACTCGGGAGTCGACCATTCCCACATTTGCCAGGACAAATAAAAAATTATGCCAGAATGGGTGGGATCTGCAGATGTTCCTTCGTGTCTGAAAGGTATGGCAAGCAATTTGCTGAGAATCTCATTTCGGGAGATCTGTTGAAAGTTAATTAAAGATGGCTGGCTTGGGGTCATTACCTTGGTAACAATTAACGATGGAAAGATGCTTCATTAAGATTAAGAATATATGTGTGTGTCTGTGTGTGTCTGTGTGTGTCTGTGTGTGTTTGTGTGTCTGTCTGTCTGTCTGTCTCTCTCTCTCTCTCTCTCTCTCTGCATTTTTGTCTTCTCTTTTCCAATGGGATAACTTCCTTATTAAAAAGAAGAAAATGTAAGAAAGGAAACTGGAATAAAAAGAGGTAATGAAGTGATTGGAGCAGCAAGAAGAAAGCGAGTTTATGGTTAATAACCCTGAATGTTTTTGAAGGGGCAATAGATGGGAAACCCTGCTTTGATTTCTCTGTTACAGTGTACGTATTACAACTTTATAAAAGACATCCAATAAAATTGGAACCGAAAAACACATCTTTTCAATCGGGTTGAGATTCAATGTGAGAAAGAAGAAAGTTGGATCGAAACTTTATTGTTTCATAAGGTACCTTTTCAAGACTTTTAGACTTATTCGCATCTGGATTTGAAGTATAGGTGTACCCATCAGGAAGTGTGAGGATTTGAACTCTGGTTGTGGTTTGGAAACAAGAAAGGGGTAGACTCAAAACTATTTGAAATGGCAAAAAAAACAAAACCCACCACCGCACCCTCAGTTTTCTGCAGGAAACTAGGAGCGTTACCAGGGGTGAAATCCAGCAGGTCCTGACAGGTTCTGGAGAACCTGTAATGGACATTTTGAGTAGTTCGGAGAACTGGCAAATGGCACCTCTGGCTGGCTCCAGAGTGGGGTGGGAATGGAGATTTTGCAATATCCTTCCCCTGCCATGCCCACCAAGCCACACCACACCCACCAAGCCACACCCACAGACCTGATAGTATTTTTTTTTAATTTTCCCACTGAGCGTTACTGACTCTTTGTCCTTATTTTAAGAGACATGGACTTCTTTCCCAACGTGTCCTTATCTGTTGGCAAAATAGTAACATCTCAGTGTCCTGAACGATGCCTGTATTTTAGGACAGCCCTGATCTTTATTTGGTCCCCGTCCCTTCTTCGCTCATCCCTGCTTCAGGATCTCAAAAGAATGGCTTTCTTGGACTCGCTGTTTCTCCCCTAACAACAGAGGGCATCTTGTGGGCAGAATATCCCTCTCTCCCAGGAAGAAAACCAGCTCTGGACAGGGCCACCAGTGTGAGGAAGTTGGCAGGACTAACAATGGGCCAGAAAGCGTTTCATTTTATGAACTCCAGAAGGAAACGCTCATCTGGGCATGCTAATTTTGTCCCTGCGAAGCGTACAATGGAGAAATATCCACACATTTCCACCCAGATTTCAGCGACTGCCAGGAAGCTATTTTGCAGAGTCCTTCAGAGGGAAGGCAGGCCTCGTCGTTGCTTAGCAACCGCCAGGCTCGAGTACATCCAGGTCATTCCAAAGGGCTTGATGACTATATTGTAATGATTGCTGAGGCAACCTCTTCATCATGTTCTCTCCTGCTTCTTGGCCAAACGGTTGCCATTTGTATGGGAGCCACAAACAAGGCAGGGTTTTCGACACCCAGTTCTGCTGCGTTGAGAGGAAAGGATTGTGGAGGAAGAACGTGGTCTCAAAGGAGGGCATGGAAACTGGGAACTTGGGCCAGGAGGAAACATTTCTCTTGGATCTCCCTGTTGTGGCCCACCGGCAGCCAGTGCAGCTGGCAACAGAGTTGGACAGTGAGGAGGTTGGGGAGGAACATGGGCCAGTCCTGCAGGATGGGGAAGGCTCGGAAGAGGGCTCTGCGTCGGAGGCAGAGACGGGGACGAGGCCGTCTGGCAGTGATCAGGTGCCTTCGGAGCTAGATAGCAGTGAGGCAGAGGAACAGCTGGAGCCTTTTCCCAGAATGCGCATGCGCAGAGCTGCCAGAAGAGAGCCGAGGTGGCGCAGTGGTTAGGGTGCAGTACTGCAGGCCACTTCAGCTGACTGTTATCTGCAGTTCAGCAGTTCTAATCTCACCGGCTCAAGGTTGACTCAGCCTTCCATCCTTCCGAGGTGCGTAAAATGAGGACCTGGATTGTTGTTGGGGGCAATATGCTGACTCTGTAAACCGCTCAGAGAGGGCTGAAAGCCCTACGAAGCGGTATATAAGTCTAACTGCTATTGCTAACTGCTATAAAAGAACAACTTCAAGAAATCAGGGTCAACTTGGGAGTAAAGCCACAGGTGGACGATAACTAATAACTGATTCATCTGGTTTCATTAACTTCTTTATAAACATAATAACAGATGAATAAATGTACAATACCAATAGTAGATTCGTTCAACGTGGTAGACATTACAAGCAGGAGAGAACAGTTTCATCTCAAAGTTCAGAACAGACAGAGTCTGTTAAGTTTCTGTTTCAGTTCTTTGCACAGACTCAGAAGGTTGCAAGCTAAATCCCGCCCTGGCCCCTAGCTGTTTCAGCTCCCCTTGGCTGACCTTGTTGCTATACCTATTCATTGGCTGACCTTGTTATCATGTCTCTCCCAGTCATGAATATTCTAACAAGCTGGCTAACCTGTACATTTGATTGTCTTTGGGAAGCAAAAGTGAAAAGATGAAGCAAAATCTTTCCTCAATGGAAAGAAGATGGGTCAGATGCCCAATGCTTCTTGACTATAAGAAATGGCATTTGTGTGAAATATTATTTTGGGGTGTCATTTGTACCTACCCCAGAGGAAATGAAGCTCCAGCAATGCATACGGTAGTAGAAAACCTGGGCATATATTTTAGGCATGAACCAAAGGCTTATAGTTAAGAGTTACTAACAGCCTCTCCTAACTTCTTAAGGGTGATGTTTGCCATTTTGCAATGGAAGATCCTATTGGAGACCTACAGAAGATGTCAGATTTGACCAGCATGGTATTTGTCTTCTTGCATGGCACAGAAGGGACGCTTGTCCAGATTTTAATATTCTGTGCTCCGTAGGGATACATGCTCACTGCATGATTCTCCCCAAAAGCTGATATGCAAATTTGAATTTTTAGGTTGTGATTATTCAATGCACTTAACTTGAAACTCAAACGATCCATCGCCAATGCCCACATCTTATAGTGAACAACCAAACAGCTTGGGTTCATTCAGCTAGCTAAGCCAGAAAGAAAAAAAAAATAAAGCTAACCAATGTTTATGTAGGGTATGGTAGCTCAGTGGCTAAAACACTGAACTTGTCAATCAGAAAGGTTGTCAGTTCGTCAGTTCAAATCCCTAGTGCCACCTAACGGAGTGAGCTCCCGTTACTTGTCCCAGCTTCTGCCAACCTAGCAGTTCGAAAGCATGTAAAAATGCAAGTAGAAAAATAGGAACCACCTTTGGTGGGAAGGTAACAGCGTTCCATGCGTCTTCGGCATTGAGTCATGCCAGCCACATGACCACGGACACATCTTTGGACAGTGCTGGCTCTTCAGCTTTGAAACGGAGAAGAGCACCTCCCCCTAGAGTCGAGAACGACTAGCACATATGTGCGAGGGGAACCTTTACCTTAATGTTTACGCTATTCACTCCTAGGTTGTGTAAGTAACCTGGTTAAGCCAGTTGTGTGAACACAACCTTAATGGGATAGAAGGGGCAAACACTGGAGAGAGAAACTCTCTTTACTTTGAATTAAATATAAATGTCAAATCCAGTGAAACCAAAGTTAGGGTTTATTCTGCCACTCCTTGTTGTATTTTGGACATTCAGCTCATAATATAAAGCGCAGCTCTTGAATTGGAAAAAAAAAAACCTTGTGTCCCCCTGATCTAGGCCAAAATCTTTGAGATTCACCTGCCCTCTGTGCTCTTCCCTTTGCAAAACCGCTGAGATCTTTTATGAACTGGCCTCATGGCAGAAGGAGGAGAGGCCGAGAACACGGGTGGAAGGCTGGTCAGTTTGTTCATCCTACAATGGAGTCCTTGACCAAGCACAATTTACTCCTCTTGTCCCCCCCATTAAGGGAGATGACCTTACTGGGTTTGCTTTCATTGTGGGCACTTCATAAAGATGCTGTGAGTTGGGAAGATAAAAGGGAAGGGGGGGGGGCAATTGAAAACCAATTACGAAGCAGTAAACTGCTCCGGCCCTTACTGTTCATTAAGCAAGCACAAAGCAACTTTAGTTTAGAGGTTGGAAGGGTGGCGGTGTATTTTTTCCCCCTCCTCCGAAGTAGATGGGGCTGCAGAGAAAACTTTTAAAAGATGTCCTTGGCTTGGAAAACCTGGAGATTAAAAGGAGATGCAGAAGTAATGAAAACAACTGCTTCCATCAAGCCTAGGCACTGTTGCCTCTCAATTCATCTATATCTTTTATTTTCAGAGATATGATCTTTTGCATATTTACCTTCTTGGGGGCGGGGAAACAACAACAACAGCTCCAGGCCAGACTGTTTCCTTTCCTCTTTTTCCCAACTAACAACTGAAGAGAAGAGAATTTTCTGTATCTTCATTCCAAAAGAACAGGCCAGCATTTAGACCTTCCAAAGGCTATGCGAAGTGTTAATTAAACATAATTTGCATCTCTCTCTCTCTCTCTCTCTCTCTCTCTCTCTCTCTCCCTCCCTCCCTCCCTCCCTCTCTCTCTTTCTGTGTCTCTCTTGCTGTCTCTCTGTCTGTATGTCTGTCTGTCTGTCTCTGTCTGTCTGTCTGTCTGTCTGTCTCTCTTTCTGTATCTCTCTTTCTGTGTCTCTCGCTGTCTTTCTGTCTCTTTCTGTGTGTGTCTTTCTCTTTGCGTTTCTCTCTGTGTGTCTCTGTCTCTCTCCAAGCAAAAACAAAGAAAGCCCCAGTTGCCTTTTGAAAAATCACTTTTGGGACAACCGTGACCTGGATCACTGAGAATCTCCATAGATCTTAATCTGGACATTTTAAAACTAGGGATTGTCTAGGTTAAATCTGAAAGAAATGATAAGCCACTTCCATATTATCAATAAAATAAAGTCCAGTTGCCTTTTGAAAAAAGCACCTTTGGGACTACGATGACCTGGATGACTGAGAATCTCTATAGACACCAAACAGAGAATTAAGGCTAATCAATGCCCTGGGGCTGAATTCTAGGAAACAGAGATATTATCTTTCATTTTCTAAAAATTTTCCCCTCCCCCTCCCCTTCTCCTCCTCCTCCTCCTCCTCCTCCTCCTCCTCCTCCTCCTCCTCCTCCTCCTCCTCTTCTTCTTCTTCTTCTTCTTCTTCTTCTTCTTCTTCTTCTTCTTCTTCAAGGCTCACAGAAAGCATCACTGATGCAGTGACATTACCCGAGAAGATGGATGAAAGCTGAAAGCTGGGTGTTCCTGTGTGTTGGTTTGTTAATTTCATCAAAAAAAGATGGGTTAAGCCAACCAGAGGATTTATGTCTTTATTTTAGAACTTGCTCTCTGTGCATGGGTCCCTGCTATTGATTTAAGTCTGAATTTGATCATCTTACACCTTGGAAAGGAATCATTTCTCCTATGTTGGTGTCGTTCTACATTTTACCATAAAATAAACACCTAAGTATTTTCCTCCTTTTAAAGCAATAACATATAGAAGTGACATTAGCTTTGCTAGAGAGTTTCGAATAACCCAAACAAATCAAGGAGAGAATGTCACTTTAAGTAGGTATCAATTGACCACCACAATCTTGTGTTACATTCTCTATGTGTCTTGCAATAAAATCAGCATTATTTTGCAATAGCAATAGCAGTTAGACTTATATACCGCTTCATAGGGCTTTCAGCCCTCTCTAAATGGTTTACAGAGTCAGCATATCGCCCCCACAGTCTGGGTCCTCATTTCACCCACCTCGGAAGGATGGAAGGCTGAGTCAACCTTGAGCCGGTGAGATTAGAACCGCTGAACTGCAGATAACAGTCAGCTGAAGTGGCCTGCAGTACTGCACCCTAACCACTGCGCCACCTCGGCTCTATTAATGACCCATAATCCCTTGTGAGTCCAATCTGGGCAAATGAATGGAGCTAGCAGGATGTTTTAATGGCCGGATGCTCTTCCTGTCGCCAATGCAAAGTTTTGTCCAACAGATATATTCTCATTGTGCCCAGAGAGAGAAATATCTGCCTCTGCCTAGGATCGAACTCACAGCCTCCTGATTGTGAGGTTAGATCTCCAACCCTAGGCCACCGCACGACTCCCTGCCTTACGATACAATCACATCCATAAATTTCCAGATTACAGATCTCCAGGAATTTGAACATGTGCAAAACACAATTGTTCATGCATGCCACCACAGGCAAAGGATGGCCAGAGGTTCCCCACCACCTCCTAATAAACAGAGTTTTCTAAAAATAGAATATGAAAGCTGTATTGAACGCTCACAATGTGGCACTAAATTATTTCAACATCAGTCAAAATGTTATTGTCACTGATTTCTTTTAAATGAAAATGAAGGGGGGGGGGAAGCAAGACAAGAGAACATAAAATAAACAATCTCAGCAAGATACTAGCATCTTTTAAAGCTCCAGTAGACAATATTTTGAATGGTTGTTTTAAACATCTAATTTGCCTTTCACAAAACCAAACAAAACTCCAATAATACATGTGTGTGTGTGTGTGTGTGTGTGTATATATATATATATATATATATATATATATATATATATATATATATATATATATATATATATATATATATATATATATATATATATATATATATATATATATATATATATGTTTTCTGAGGTTTTCGCGGGTGTTAGTATGTAGGTCTCTAGTTGTTCGGGTTTTCTCCCACTACTCCTGGAAACACCAAACCTGAAGTAGTCAGCAGCAGCCTGAAGATGACGAATGTGACTTCGTCGAAACGTCGCCAAGACATCTCCAATTCTACGCGGGAGAAAACCCGAACAACTAGAGACCTACATATATATATATATATATATATATATATATATATATATATATATATATATATGTGTGTGTGTGTGTGTGTGTGTGTGTGTGTGTGTGTGTGTGTGTGTGTGTTTTTAATTTGTGCTGATAAATAAATAAAGGGAAACTAGTATAGATCTAGTTCAAGCTATTTAGCTCTCATCAGCTAGCCATACCCTTACTGGGATTCAAACCTGCTAGCTGATGAGAGCTAAATAGCTTGAAATAGATCTATACTAGTCTCCCTTTATTTATTTATCAGCACAAATTAAAAAAACACAAATATAACAAAGGCAACAGTAAAAATATTGGGTTTCTGTCGTGATGGACTCTTGTGACGAGCCGATTGACAGATGATGGAAGCAGTTAGCTTCCTCCCATAATTGGGGCTTACCAGGGGTTGTGACACTATATATATATAAAACCCGAACAACTAGAGACCTACATATTTATATATATATATATATATATATATATATATATATATATATATATATATATATATATATATATATATATATGTAGTATTTGTGCTGATAAATAAATAAAGGGAGACTAGTATAAATCTATTTCAAGCTATTTAGCTCTCATCAGCTAGCCATACCCTTACTGGGATTGGAACCTGTGCTGTATTGCATTTTGGGCAGATGTGTTAACAACCATTAGGCCACAGAGTTCCTCTCCTTATCAGCCGAGTCAGGGAGAAAGGTATATATTTAAAGTCACAACCCCTGGTATGCCCCAATTATGGGAGGAAGCTAACTGCTTCCATTCTCTGTCCATCGGCTTGTCACAAGAGACCATCCAGACAGAAAGCCCAATATTTTACTGTTGCCTTTGTTACATTTGTGTAGTATTGGTGCTGATAAATAAATAAAGGGAGGCAAGTATAGATCTATTTCAAGCTATTTAGCTCTCATCAGCTAGCCATACCCTTACTGGGATTGGAACCTGTGCTGTATTGCATCTTAGGCAGATGTGTTAACCATTAAGCCACAGAGTTCTTCTCCTTATCAGCCGAGCCAGGGAGAAAGGTGTATATATATGTATGTATGTATGTATGTATGTATGTATGTATGTATGTATGTATCTATTTATGTATGTACGTACGTACGTACATACGTACGTATATAAAATACAGGGTTTCTGCCATTTCAATCAGAAAGGGCCATCAAACAGCTGTCAAACCAGACAGCAAAGTTAAGATGCAGGAAAATGTATCCCTGGGGGAAAAAATAAGATAAGAGTTTGCAGCATTTAATACATTTCAAGGTTAAAATTGATCAAAGGGGAATTACAGTATATCTTCGAGTGATGACTTAGGTTTTCTTAGGACGATGATTTTGACAATCACCGGCATGAAGGCAAAAGAGGCACCTATATTATTAGTGGTGTAAAGACACTTAATAGAGAGAAAGTTTGATGCAGTTAAGGCTAGAAACCAGGAGACTCTGAGTTCTAGTCGCGCTTTAGGAACAAAGCAGCTGGGTGACTGTGGGTCAGCCCTTCTCTCTGAGCCTTAGGAGAGAAACAATGGCAAACTTCTTCTAAAAAATGTTGCCAAGAAAATTGCAGGGATTTGTTCAGGCAGTCGCCAGAAGTCAAAATTGACTTGAAATTGTGTGTGCGCGAACGTACACACACAGACACACACACACACACAGACACACACACACACAGACACACACACACATACACAGACCTCAGAAGAGGAAGGTTCCTTGGGACCTCCATGTACAAGGGGCACCCCCTGCTTTGTGCTGCTGTCCCACATCTTAAACAAATTTGAATGTGTGGGGATGGGTTACCATATCTAGGCTGCCTTTACATCCTTAAACCAGCAGTCCCTACTGGCAATAGCAGGCATGGGAAGCAGGGTCCTTGAAGTGACTCTTGGATGTTTAACTTCCGGAAATTTTCCCAGATCGAATTGGAAAGTTCGCTTTTCTCATCTAGAATTTTAACTTGCCAGAATGCCTCTTGCAGACAAAACAAGCGGCCCATTGCAGTTCCACATCTATACATCGTTTAATTCTCCCACATACCCCCTTTTTTAATGGCCACACATTCAGTTCATCTCATTTCTGCACCGACTGAGACTTTGCTGAAGTTTACTGAGAGATTTCTAGGTATTGCATTGCATATTGAAATGCATGTACCTGTGTATACATTTTTTTGTTCCTCAAATGTCCATAATGTAACCATTCTATGTCATTTTCATGAACGGTAGAACCCAATGCTCAGGTTCAATCTGACTGGTGAACTGCATAGAATAGAATAGAATAGAATAGAATAGAATAGAATAGAATAGAATAGAATAGAATAGAATAGAGCTGGAAGGAACCTTGGAGATCTTCTAGTCCAACCCCCTGCTTAGGCAGGAAACCCTACACCACTTCAGACAAATGGTTATCCAACATCATCTTTAAAACTTCCAGTGTTGGAGCATTCACAACTTCTGGAAGCATTGCAAGATTTGGAGAGGGGAATGATTCAATTTCTCTCATGGCTGGCTCCGAGAGAACAGCAGAGTCACAATTTTAAGATGGACTGTGTAATTTCCTTTTACTGCCACGGAGGGGAAAAAAATTAATAATACCACCAACAACAAAACACAACCAAATATTATAAAATATTAAAAGGGACAATATAGAGCGAGGGCTTTATGATATGGAAAAATAATCTATCAAATTTTATTGATAGCCAAAGTTTCCTTACAGACATGATGACCAAACAATATTTTCCAAGCTTCTTTTCCAATTAGACTATTGTAGATTTATTTGCTAATGGAAGAAGATATGTTTTGAAAGAATTGTCATATGGCCAGAACGGTGTATAGAAGACAGACTAGAAAAAAGGAGCAGACTGTATTATTTGGGATGAAAATGTATTCTTTCTTTCCCTCTTTCTTTTGTTATTTCTTTCCTTCCTTCCTTCTTTCCCCTTCCTTCTTTATTTCTTTCCTTCCTTTTTCTTCCTTCCTTTTCCTTCCTTCCTTCTTCCTTCCTTCCTTCTTTTTCTATTCATCATACTTGTCAAACTAAACATAGAGGTTTACTAAATCTCAAAATTGAGCAATATAGGAATTTAATTTTTATGGGCAGTTGGTGCACCCCTTGCCTCTACTTATCCATAACAGTTTGGAATGCTACAAAATGAGTTTTAGTAGACACCAGGCAGTGACAATTTAAAACAAGAACCATCATAAAAGCCAATATATTTGTGCAACATTTCAAAACGAATTAAATATTTTTTTAAGTCAGATTTGTAATCTTCACAGTGGTCTTTAAGGCTAAGCAACCTTATTTTCCTTTTGTTGTAGGACTGAACAGTGGGTGGGAGTGACTCTTCAAAAAATTCTTTGAGAATTCATAACAGAAGTAATATCTGAGTTTCCACCTCCTGGCTATATCATTGAATTGTCAAATTTAAACAGTCCATTTCAGGAAAATGAACTGAATGGAACAGTTGAATGTATTTTTGATGTTGCATTTTCCAAAAAGCCTAAACAAAAGGTCACACACATGGTGTACAAAAGGAGTGGGAATTGCTGTTATCCTTCAGCTATATATTAATTCCAGCAATGGTTGGAAAGAGAGAGAGAGAAAGAGAGAGAGAGAGGGAGGGAGGGAGGGAGAGGGAGAGGGAGAGGGAGAGAGAATGACTTTCAAAGGTACAAGAGCAGGACTCACCCAGGACAGTTGGTGGTCTAAGATGCAGCACTAAATATTGACTTCTCAAATCAAGTTCTAAAGTTCCCCAGCTCCAGACCTTGAGATAAGACATTCTGTAAGTGTTGTGCTTGTCTTCCTCTGGAATGAACACCCAGAAATAACACATTTATGCTGCTCACTCTTTGTATCTCAAATTTATTACTTGAGGCAGTGGCTGATGGAAGGACCAACCATGGATAGCACAGGTATCTGCTCTGCTGAAGGTGTGTAACCCCTTCTGGCTGGTATTCTTTTAAGAACTTCTAAGCCTACTTATATAGCTGTTCTGACCCAGGCTTCCCAAGAGCATGAAGCAAATTCCTTGCTCCGACAAAAGACCCTTTTATTAATTGACTGTGAATTTTGCTCATTCACATCCAGCAAAGTCTTTCAAGGGAGGATTTACAGCCACAGACCTTATCTGGCTTGGAGAGCTGCCAGGCCAATATCTGCAAAACTTTGCAAGGAATCCCGGAGAGTCACAAACCAATTAAGCAAATTAATTGTCTCCTACAAACTCCACTCCCCTTTCACTCCTCTTATATTTCCTCTGGGAGGGGCCTTTCATCGTCCACCTGTGGATTTACTCCCAAGTCGACCCCTGTTCTTTAGCTGTTCCCTTCATCTGGCAACTCTGCACATGTGCACATTGGGAACAAGCTCCAGCTGTTCGTCTGCCTCACTGATGTCTGACTCTGAAGGCAGCTGATAACATTTATTTATTTATTTATTTATTTATTTATTTATTTATTTATTTATTTATTTATTTATTTGTCTGTCTTGTATGCCGCCTACTCCCAGAGGACTCCGGGTGGCTCACAAAAGACAAGGGAAAGGGGGAAAACGAGACAAAGACAACATATTAAAAACAAAACCAACATTCACAATTTCCGTGGAGGTAGATGCTTCTCAGCTCCCCCCAGCCTGCTGGAACAGCCAGGACTTGGTGGCTTTGCGGAAGGCTGGGAGGGTAGTAAGGGTCCGGATCTCAACAGGGAGCTCGTTCCAGAGGGCCGGAGCTGCAACAGAGAAGGCTCTCCCCCGGGGAGTCGCCAGCCGACATTGGCTGGCAGATGGAATCCGGAGGAGACCTAACCTGTGAGATCTAATCGGTCTGAGAGAGGCAGAGAGAGGCATAACTGGCATACGGCTCTGGCCCCCTCTCTGCCTCCGACACAGAGCCCGCATCAGAGCCTTCCCCAGACTCCAGGACTGGCCCAGAGGTGGTATGTTGCCAGTTCGCACCAGTTCAGGTGAACCAGTAGTGGCAGCGGCGCGAGGCTCCACCCACCCACTCTGACATCATCAAATACCTTCAGCGCATGCACAGAAGATTCTGCACATGCCCAGACATGTGCTCCTGCTACCAAACCGGTAATGAAGAAAATAGAATACTATCTCTAGAGTGGCCCATGTTCCACCCCAACCCCCTCACTGTCCAAATCTGTTGACAGCTCTGCTGGCCGCTGGCAGGCCACCACAATATCAGAATTACAGGAATTAGGGAAACATGAACCATATCATTGGTTTATCTAATTCAGCAATGACGTACTTTAACGCGGAAATCTAAACATAACCCCCCCAAACCTAACCCTAAACCTAACCCTAAGCCTAATCCTTAAACTAACCCTAAACCTAACCCTATACCTAACCCTTAACCTAACCCTAAACCTAACGCTAACCCTTAACCTAACCCTAAACCTAACCCTAACGCTTAATGTAACCCTAAACCTAACCCTAACCCTAACCCTAAACCTAACCCTAACCCTAACCCTAACCCTAACCCTAACCCTTACCTTTATGTGAATCGGCTTGCTTTAAAAGCGCTTTTTAAAGCGCCCTTTTTTCTCCGCGGTCGTATTTGTCGCGCTGCTGCTGATGTCACATACGTGCTTTAATCGGGCGCGCTTTAGTGGACCGCGGTTTTGACGGGTCACGGACCAAGAGATGCTGGGAGTCTATCGTTCATTAATAACCAGGAGAATCTCTGCTTCTCCACCTCTTGATGGCAACTCCCCAGGCCTATAAACCACAGATTTATTTCTCCCCCCCCCCCCCACGACCAATCCCAATCTGGAGAAGCTGAGAACAGAGCTGGAGCTCTTCTGCATGAAAAGCAGATGCTCTCTGACTTGGTTATGGCTGTTTCCCAACCAGACCTTTTGAAACTAGATGCTTTGTCCCAGCCTTAGCATAAGAATGGTGTCTGAATCTGTGTAATCTGTCACATACACTGTAAGGGCCAAACAGGTCCAGGCAAGAATGCCTCTCGGTTGGCCTTTTGTATTAATTTCTCTTTTCAAGGAAGAGTTCTGCTGCACCACCATCTAGCGGTGAACATTCAGTCTTGCTAAGGACCTTCTTACAGAAGTGTCTCTAAAAGCCACTATAGAGAAAAAGTCAAAGAGATCAATCAGAATAGAGCGGGAAGGGACCTTGGAGGTCTTCTAGTCCAACCTCTTGCTCAGGCAGGAAACCCTATACCATTTCAGACAAACGGTTGCCCAGTCTCTTCTTAAAAACCTCCAGTGTTGGAGAATTCACAATTTCTGGAGGCAAGTTCTTCCACTGATTCATTGTCCTCACTGTTAGGAAGTTTCACCTTAATTCCAGGTGGCTTCTCTCCTTGACTAGTCCCCATTCTTTGTTTCTTCTCCTACCTTCTGGTGATTTGGAAAACAAGTTGACCTCCCTCCTCTTTGTGACAGCCCCTCAAATACTGGAATACTGCTAGCATGTCACCCCCTCACCCTAGTTCTTCATTTCTCTAGACTAGCCAAACTCAAGTCCTGCAACCGTTCTTCATATGTTTTTGTCTCCAGGTCTTCAATCATCTTAGTTGTTCTACTCTAAACTTTTCCCAAAGTCTCAACATCTGTTTTGTAATGTAGTGACCAAAACCGAAGGCACTATTCCAAGCCTGGTCTTACTGGTGATGGATTTGGATGAGTCTTCACTCAACGATGGAGCTTCCTGGATGAGTTTTGCCTTGTTCCTCTTCTTTTTAGAGAGATGATTTTCATACACTGTACTTTTCCATGAGTTCTCAGAAAAGCAGAATTTTAAATTCAAAGGATGATGACAGGAGTGATAGTGATGACACAGTGCACCAAGCTGTTAGTGCCATCTCACCAAGTATCCTCCAGCCAAACTTAACTTCACCTTTGATATTCCCAGCTCGCCTGATCAAAAATCACAAAAGTCAGTCTAATGAATTTGGAACACAGATATTTGGGAGAATGCTGGCTTGTGCAATCCTTCACTGCAGCCACCTAGTCTTATGCAAGCCTGATTCTTTTGAACCAGCCAGCATATCTGTCAAGTTTCCAAGTAATAGATCCATAGCAAACAAGACTCTGAAACAGGAGGGTTCCTCAAAGAAGAGCTTCATTGGGTATATCATATTGGCATAGATCTGGTGAAAGCCTACTCTGAAGGTTCCCATGGTTTTCACCTAATTAAAAGTAAAAGTTTTCCCCCACCCCCAAGTAACAACTTGGGAAAGATAGTAGATGGACTTGACATGAGTCGCTGAACCATCTCCTATAGTGGTGGAAGCAGGACAACATGGTCCAATCAAGACGCTGTCTGGTTGCCTGCTGACCTCACTCCTCCTTTCCCTGGCCTGGTGCTAAAATGTCCTTGGTTCCCAAGAGAAAGTATTTTATTTTGGCTAAAAAAAACCAGCTATCTCTAACCCCCTCCCCCTTTATCCCTCAGCTCCAGAGTGGCAACACTGAAGATGACTTCGGTCAGGTCTGCTTCAGTGTTGACAATATTGGTCAATTGTTTCATGTTTTGCAACCCTCCAAACCGTGGCAAGGATGTGTAGTATTAGGTATATTGCTCCTTTATCATAGCCATCTGTGATAATGCCTAATAGAAATAATTCTGGCTTGAACTCTATACGTTGTCTAACCATTTTTCCTAACTACATATGAATTTGTAACCAAAATGTCCTTGCTTTTTTACAGGTCCACCAGATGTGGTAGTATGTGCCTGGTGTTTACATTTCCAACAGCTTGGGGACATATTGTGTAGGCTTTTTAAAAGCCATATGTTTTTTTTTTACTGAAACAGTTTTATTATTATCTTTATGTCTCTACCTTAATTTGTTTTAATGGAATTTTACAAACCATTTGGAAATAAATTAAAAATGCTCCTGAATTCCAATCTTATCCCCGTCCTCCTCACAACCTCCAGTGCTGTTATTCCAGTATTTTGTCAAGTCTAAAACAGACTTGATATATTTTGGGAAACCTACATTGATTTAAAAAAACACAACCCAATCACAACAAGAATCCAAAGGAATCTGGCAACACCTTTTCGGACGAACACATTTTATTAAATATAAACTCTGATTTTTATTTTTGGCTACCATAGATGAACATGGCTCTCCTTGTATGAAGTCAAGAATCAGTGACTGAAGGAGATCTTGGAAGATAATTCAGCTGTGCCCAACGGACAAGTTTCAAGCACAGCCTGGAAAACTCTTTTCCACTTGTTCCCTTTTCTGCAACAAAGTTGGGTTTAGGGTTATCATGTTTCTGAAGTCTTTCTATCTGTTTATTTGGGGGAAGGGGAGATGTTTGAATCTGAATCTTAACCTGCTGTACTGTAACGTCTCCTTCTCCTTCAATCCTTTAGTTGAAATGCACCTCTTATTGTATTGTGAGCAGCCGTTTTGTAAATAGAAGAGTGGGTTGAATTATTTCAATTAATAATTATGGAAAACAAATGGAGAGTATTATTATGGTTGGTCACACAGATAGCCAGATGTTTAGCTTGGATTTGGCATTTTTTATCCACCAACCAAGTTCTTCCCAAAGACCTAGCAGATGTTGTTTGATTGTATTAAAAGTATTGTTGCAGGATGTAAGCTGTTCCAAGTAGAGCTGCCTTTTGCAATTGACTGAGAGGGATTTTGTCAATGCCAAACAAAGGTATTATTATTATTATCATCTGTTTTACTTTATTCATCAAACATGAAACTCAGTCAACTGAACATTCAAAAATGCATCACAAATACCACTGACTGGTGCTAATGATTAATACGGGTTGCTGCCAGCGTCCTAGGCATCAACCAAGTACCTTCTTAAAATGTAAGATGTTCTGAGTAGGGCAGTTTTTTGCAGTTCCTCTGGTGTTATTGCAGGAAGCTGCAATTTGTTGATGCATCTCATAAAATTCTTGGACATGGTGCCAAGTGCCCCGATGACAATGGGTATCACTGTTACATGTTTCATCCATAATCATGTAGTTTCGATGGCCAGGTCACGGTATTTTGTGATTTTTTTCCAGTTCTTTGTCTTCAACTCTAGCATTTCCTGGGACTGCGATGTCAATAAATTGGATGATGATGATGACTATTATTATTATTATTATTATTATTATTATTATTATTATTATTATTACCTCTTCAAGCCAATTTTTGAGTCCCGGGGACTTTGAGCAAATCCCTTTGATTTTCTTGGCAAGATTTTTAGAAGCGTCTTGCCAGGGCCTCCTCCTTCCTGGGGCTCAGAGTAAGCGATTGGCCCAAGGTCACCCAGCTGGCTTTGTATCTAAGGTGGAACTAGAACCCACAGTCTCCCAGTTTTTAGCCCGGTGCCTTGTCCTTTTTGACTGGGTGAATAATATAAGATGCTTACATTTCAGCTTCCATGCTATGCCACCTTGGGGACTTATCAACTCATACACCAATATTATCAGATCCATTTCTATAAGGCAAAGAACCTTCAGGAAAATCGAAGAGTTGAGATGTGCCCAACCAGGCAGCAAATGGAACGGACCCCAAGCAACCCATGGATTTCTGTTTGCCCTTCTGATGTTGTGGATGGCTATGTTGCATGACAACCATTCACAGCTTTTCTTTTATTAAAAATAAGGAGGGGTGGGTGTGGAAACCACTCTCTTTGATGCTCACCACCCCATGCCATGTTACCAGCCTCATTTTTCTCATGCTATGACAGGTCAGTGGGTGCCTATGTGTAGAGGTGCCAGCTGGTATACGCAACCATGATTATCATGGCTGGTGATTGCAAAGGTTTCCCTCTCTGGAGGGCAGAGAGAGTTGACACAGTGAGTTCTTTGTTTGTCCCGGCTGCCTGCCTGTCACAGCGCTAGTTGTTGGCGTTCCTAGCCATCTTTCACAGAACAGAGGGACTTTGTCGGGGGAGGTGGGGGGAGCTGCCTCGGAATTTTAATGTGCTGGTTTTTTGTGTGTTCTCTTCCTCCAATCTGGTAGCTCATGACCACGCAGAGTTTGCGTCCCTTAATGCGCGAGGTAAACAAATAAATGGCACAATCTTTTCTCAATGCAAAATGGAAAGAGGGAAGGGGAGGAGGAGGAGGAGGAGGAAGGGGGTGTGTGGAAGCTCAGGAGCTCTCAATAAACAGAAGGGCTTTGTGTACTCAAATTCAAGTTTGTTTTTTAACACGCTGCATGCCCCTTCATGCCAGAGAAAGGGAAGACTCTGGGAAGGGAAGGGGGGGGGGTAAGTAGATCAGGAAGAAGGAAATGAACGGATGAGGCCCTTCTCTTCATTCAGAAAAGCATTTTTGATAGATCTACTGTAGATCAGGAAGAGGAAATGAATGAATGAATGAGGACCTTCTCTTAATTCAGGAAAGCATTTTTGATAGATCTGCCGTAGATCAGGAGAGAGAATGAGTGAATGAATGAATGAGGACCTTCTCTTAATTCGGGAAAGCATTTATGATAGATCTGCTGTAGATCAGGAAGAATGAATGAATGAGGACCTTCTCTTCCTTAAGAAAAGTATTTTTGATAGATCTGCTGTAGATCTTAGTTGCTTCATGAAAGGAAAATAAGTAAGAGAGGGTGAACTGGGATAATTTTATTGTTAGGAGGCATCAATCATACCTACATCCACACTTACACCCAACCTTATCACATTGTTTTGTTTTTCATTTAGTTCTATGCCCGATCTTCAGACTATCTTAGATATCACAAATATCTAGGTATCTTGACAGGAATTCATCCTTTTTGAACCTGGGGAGCTTTTTAAAAAGAATCATTTATCTCAGTGTCTTGCTTTTTCTGCCTCAAATCTCCTAGAGAGAGTTGGTGATTCAGGAAGTATTCAGACATTATCCATCAGATTAAGGCCTGATATGATTGACTGACTTGAGCCCTGTGTGCTCTGTGAATATAGCAATGGATTATTTATTTTATTTGTTTGTTTGTCAAACATGTACACGATAACAAGCATAGGTAGGAACATAAATATAAACAAAGGAAGTAAGTACACATACATGGGGGCAGTAGGACAGGAACGGTAGGCACACTGGTGCGCTTATGCATGCTCCCTTTATGGACCTCTTAGGAATGGGGTGAGGTCCACGCAGTGGTGGGATTC
Source organism: Thamnophis elegans (assembly GCF_009769535.1). Lineage (NCBI taxonomy): Eukaryota > Metazoa > Chordata > Lepidosauria > Squamata > Natricidae > Thamnophis > Thamnophis elegans. The sequence goes on along the minus strand of NC_045556.1, from coordinate 13,357,537 downwards.
AACTAGTTCACACCTATCCAGGAGAACCTGTTGTTAACTTTCTAAATAGTTCGGAGAACCAGTTGTTGGAAGAAATCTCATTTTGTTTTTTTCCACTTTACAGGGCTAATCCTGTAAGGAAGGCAGGAAGGAAACATCCTGGTGTTGTTTCTAGCCTAATCTTTATTGCTCTGCTTACAGGAACTGCCTCTCCGGTTAACCCTTATTACATTGTAACAGCTAGGGTGAAACGCCCATCGATATGAGTGACGGTGAGTTGGCCACGCCCACCCAATCACATGACCACCGAGCCCCACCTACCCTGCTGGTCATTAGCGCAGAGAACCGGTTGTTAAATTATTTGAATCCCACCACTGGGTCCACGGTAGACAGTTTGAGGTTGAAGCTGTGGGGGTTTGAGGTTTGCGTTTGCTTAAGGTTTAGCATGTTGCGTGAAGGCAACCTATGAAAGAGAGGTGGGCCCAAGGTAGCAATTGATTAAAATCCTTAAGAGTGGGGCCACAGTGCCTCAGAATACAACGTTTTCTTTCGGCCTTCCTTTCCAACACCACATGCAACTTCTGAGACTCAGCTGAGTCCTTTTCTTTGAGGATGGTGGAGTCATGGTCAGATCAAGGCTTGTTGCCAAGATAAATCCTATTGGCATTATATATTTATAATTAATAAATATCTCCAGAGGAGCTTTTTTTTTAAAATCCAGGCCCAATCACAAACATGATTAGGGGACTGGAGGCTGAAACATATGAAGAATGGTTGCAAGAACTGGAGATGCCTAGTTTAATAGACATAGCAGGGTTCCAATATTTGAGGGCTGCCACAAAGAAGGGGGTGTCAAATTATTCTCCAAAGCACCTGAAGACAGAACAAGAAGCAATGGATGGAAGCTAATCATGGAGAGAACCAGAGGTGGGTTCCTACCAGTTCGCACCTATTCGGTAGAACCGGTTCGTCAAATCTACCGAACCGGTTAGAAGAGGTTCCACCAGTGGACCCGGAAAGCAGGCCACACCTACAGAAGAGGCTCCAAACTTTTTTGAAACCCACCACTGGTCCTTGGATATGATTATTCTACAGTATCATGCTCATATTTATAAAACTCAGTGCCTCTGTGAAAGGTAAGGATGACTACTGCGTTTGTGGTACAATCAGAACATTGCGTGTGTTGAAGTTGTTTTAACGCAAACCAAAGATGCCTTTTAAAAAACAAGTTTACATCATATTCTTATGCATGCCAGTGCTGTGTGTGAGGTAATTTAAGGTGGTTCTGACAAGTGTTGTCAGCATCTTCATATCCGGTCACATGGGCAGCAGCCACTCCCATCCGGTCACATGGGCAGCAAGCCACTCCCACAAAGGAGGCCACACCCACAGAGTAGGTTCGAACAATTTTTGAAACCCACCACTGGAGAGAACCAACCTAGAGGTGAGAAAATTTTTTCTGACAGTGGGAACAATTAACAAGTGGAACAGTTTGCCTCCAGAAGTTGGGGGTGCTCCGTCACTGGAGGCTTTCAAGAAGAGATTGGAGAGCCATTTGTTTGAAATCATATAGTCCTCCCACTTGGGCAAGGGGTTGGACAAGAAGCTCTCCCAGGTTCCTTCCAACTCTGTTATTCTGTTATTCTGTCAGTTCTTTCTAAAATCCGAAGGAACTCCTACTAGTTGAAACCAATATGGATCAAGAGTTGATCAAAAATAGATACCAATGCTCCTTTAACTGCCTCATTTCAGTGAGATAATTTTCGGGGGCCTGATAACCATTTTTAGAGCCATCAGACACAGCATACTGAGTTCTATTTTCCCATCAACTCTTAGTGCATTTTCATTGTTTCTGCCTTGTTTGGCCAACATTCTTCTCATTTTATAACATCCACAGCTTAAGGCCATAAAATCACAAATACACCAGCTTTTTCCAAGCCTAGGATGTGGCCTCAGAAGTCCTTAACAAATTGCAACACTAAATGTGCCACACTGGGGGGGGGGGGGGGGGGGAAGGAATAGCAAATTGCTCTCCACACCGTTGCCAGGAAAACCACAAAGCGGTGTTCCTGAATTCTTGAGTTAAGCTCAATTCAAAGAAGACTTTCTTTTAGTAACGTGCCAGAAGAGGAAGCTTATTCATTACTTGGTGGAATAGTCCTATTGGCTTTGTTTCATTAATTTAATTTAATTGTGCTTCTATTTTCATTAAGTGAAATCAAATGCAGTTCTTCTTGATGTATTCACTTCTCTGCAGGCCTGTACACTTTTGAGAGGACAACCGGTTGAACCAAATCAAAGACAGTTTTGGCTCCCAGTCCAGAAGTATTTTTGCCATCTCCAGGATAGATTTAATCTTTTAAGTAGGTTCCCCAGATTTTCGTTACTTGGTTGAACATTGAATCTGACCGGTTTAAAATTCTGGGATGGATAATGGACCTGGCATTGTTCCAACAAATGTTATTTTTTCTTTGTTATCCAAACCAAGAATTATTATGAGATAAGGCATGTTTTCCCTGTATTCCGCAAGAATTAACAGACAAACTACATCATCTTTACACCAGCTCAGATACTGATAGGTGTAACCCTTTGTTTTCTGAATTAAATAAAGGAAAAGAAAACATATTGTTTTCAGTGTGAAAATGAATAGGAAGCAAATCTATTTGATCCCTATGGTTGTTTTTTGCCAATTAAAATTTTACTACCAATCCTATTTTAGAAACAGCTGCAGGTTTGATTTTAGTTTGGAATTGCATGTAGATCTAATATTGTAAACAAGGTTCTTGTGGTAACAACCAATCAGAAAAGGCTAGTGGTGGGATTCAAACAATTTAACAACCAGTTCTCTGCCCCAGTGAACAGCTGGGTTGGTGTGGCTCGGTGGTCATGTGTCCATGTGGGCGTGGCCATCTTAACATCACTCACATCGATCAGCAATTCACCTTAGCTGTTACAATGGAACAAGGGTTAACCGGAGAGACAGTTTCTGTAAGCAGGGCAATAAAGATTAGGCTAGAAACAACACCAGAATGTTTCCTTCCTGCCTTCCTTACAGGATTAGCCCTGTAAAGTGGAAAAAAACCAAAATGAGATTTCTTCCAACAACCGGTTCTCCGGACTGCTTAGAAAGTTAACAGCCGATTTTCCCGAATAGGTGTGAACTGGCTGAATCCCATCACTGGAAAAGGCCCATGATATCTGTCAAAGAAAGCATTTGAAAACAGTGGCTTTATATTTGCTGTCGGTCCCAGACAATGCATCGGGGGCAATGCATGGGCTCCAAAATCCAAGCAATTGCAGCAAAATGCAAAGATACTACAAAGAACAGACCTCCTTTCTCTGAGCATATAATCTTTTTGTAATTCAGTGAGCAAATTGGGAATTAGGATTAGATCAAATCAGTTAAAGCAGATCACCCATCAAGAGTAAGACTGAGCTTTTAATTTCAGGGTAATACAGGCTTCAAAATATTAGCAGAGTGGGCTGGCAAAAAAACACCCCAAAAACAAAAGAAAAAGAAAGAAACAGCAGGAAGATCATTCAAATCTTGACACTTACTCAGCCTGACTCTTCATTTTCCTAATGAACAATATGGAGATCTTTCAGAGAACCGGCCAAAACTGCTTCTAAGAAACATCTTGAGTCTATAATCCGAATTTCTGGATGTAAAAGGATTTCAAGAACAGTGTTTGGCACATTGAAAACCAGAAAAGACTGGACTAAATGCTCTAATATAAGTGTTTATTTGGGGGAGAAAGAGGTGGAATCAGGAGGCAGGTGTCAAATATCCTATATCTGCTTTGCTTTTTATTACAAATTGAAGGTCCACAATTATGGGCAGATGTCAATTAGTCTGAATGTACAGTGTTTTCACACGTATGTACAAGCACACACAAATTCACTCCTGGTTCTCTTTCCCAACCATTACTAATTAGAGCATGCTAATTAGTTGTTGCTAGGATTAAACAATTGGGAGAAACTAAGGAAACACAAAAGCTTGTGTATCATTCAGACATTTACAGACAGATTTCAGTCCACCACCATCCTTGCTGTGGTCTATTCCTAAATTTAAAGCAACTGTCTTCCTAAAATGTCCACAATCAAGGATTAAAATGATGAATGTGTGTATATATACACACCCAGAGACACACAAACAGAGAGAGGGGGGGGGAGGATGGGAGGATTGGCTTTAAGAATATATTAGCAATAATATCCAAGATTATTTATTAAAATTTCACAAATTACTCATCATAAAATATTGAAGAGATTTGAAATTATGTTATTGTAAGTCAAGGGAAGAAAAGAATCAATAGAACGTTTGCATTTCCAAAATAGTGTTAAGGTGTTTTTTTTTAAAGGAGCATACTGTATTAATTATGGATTAAAAATACTTAAACCAATTGAACGTCGTTTTTATCAAATGCTACATCTATGTATATCTATTTAGCATTTCTGACTCAAGCAGGCTGGAGTTAACAGCCATTGCTGTCCCAATGCAAATTGCCTTAAAAACAATTCCACCTTTCTAACACCCTACATTATGTGAATGTCTCACTTCTCAGAATGCCTTGATTAGTGGGAAGATATTTGAACAATAAAAAAACCACCACACAGGCACACACAAAACAAAAGTGGCTAAACAAAATAAAAATTTAGTTTAGGAAATAGCAGAGAACCTAATGGAGTTTTTCCCGGTCAATGAAAAGGCAGCATAAAATAGCATTCCAACTAATTTATCAATTTGGTCTGTGTTCTAAATTGTAACCCCTAGCCTATCATTTAGAAACAATTCAGCACAATTACCTGAATGATATTTTTTTATGCAGGTTTTTGGTGATACATGTAAAATTATGTAAAACCAGGATCACCTCAATTCATAGCGTAGAAAGGAAATTCCAATCTTCCTCTTACTTTAGAAAGAGAGAAAAAAAATAATATTGCATTATACCCAGTTTAATCTTATATTTTCATTCCCCCCCCCAGTACCAATAATTCAAAATCAGAGAATGCTATTAAGGGGCTGACCTAATGAATTTGCAGAAGAATACTGGATTCAGATCTGACAAACTTAGATCTTTTTTAAAAAGGATTTAAATTGATCCTGAATTACTTCACTTTCTATTATTTTCAGTGTAATACAAAATATAGGTTAGATAGATTTGCAATAATTTCTAGCATCAAATAATTTATTCAAAATAACGTTTCATAACAAAATATGAATTTAATGTGCATTTCAATCCTGCTAAAATTAATGAATTACAGTTATAATGATTATCCCACTCTAGTTTTTGACTCAAGAGCATTTGCAACTTGCTAATAACTTTGAGAAGAATTTTCAAAATCACATCCAAGATTTTATAGAACTATATCTGGGTCCATGCCTTCAAAACACACATTTTTCTTTGAGTGGCAATTCATGTTTCTTTTTTTAAAAAATCAAATAAAACTTATGTGTTATAAGAAATATGATAACAGCAAAGAGAGAAGATTTGGAAGAATGGAAGAAATAATAAATCAAGTGTGAAAAAGAAAAAAGCATGAGGAAGCCGGAATAACAACTGAACCAAAGAAGAAAGGAAAATGGGGGGGGGATGCATATGAATCCACACACCCCCATTACATGCAACAAACTGGAAGAGGAAACCAGCAAAAAAAAATAAAAATAAAGCAAAAAAATAAAATTAAAGCAGTGATGGCTACCCGAAGATGGGTGCAGGGAAAGGTTTAAACAAGAAGCTAAAAGTTTAATAAGTCTGTTCTTCCAAGTTAGGGAAGAGAGATCAGAAGCGGAGGGAGAAAGATTCTCCTAGGAGAAAACAGCAAGTTGAACTAAATCAGCTCCAAGTTGGAAAAAAAGGGGGTGTGGGGACTCATAACAGCCCCGCCCAGATCTTGGAGGAATTGGCTTCCTAAAACCTCCCTCCAGAAGACAAAGGGACAAATCGGTCTTTAGCCAATGAATTCAGGGATGGTGAAATGAGATCAAAGCTACGGAAGTCAGCATACAGGGAGATTAACTGGAAAACCTTTCTTACTATTTTGCAGCCCAGGAACATGGAGTACGCAAGGTGGTTTTGGATGGAGAAGGGGAGGGCAAGCATTGGGATGTGGCTCATGTTGTCATTACAATATAAACTTTCCCCATTACATGTGGTGGTCATAGTGGCTTCCACTAGACACTTATGTTCAAGTCAGATTCGAACATAAGATAAAGATAAAGGTTCCCCTTGCACATAAATGCTCGTCATTCCCGACTCTAGGGGGCGGTGCTCATCTCCATTTCAAAGCTGAAGAGCCAGTGCTGTCTGAAGACATCTCCGTGGTCATGTGGCCAGCATGACTCAACGCCAAAGATGCACGGAACACTGTTACCTTCCCACCAAAGGTGGTTCTCATTTTTCTACTTGCATTTTTACGTGCTTTCGAACTGCTAGGTTGTCAGAAGCTGCAACAAATAACAGGAGCTCACTATTACACGGCGCTAGGGATTCAAGCCGCTGAACTGCCGACCTTTCTGATCAACAAGCTCAGCATCTTAGCCACTGAAATAGAAATAGCTTCAGAAATAGCATTTGGCAGCCTGTAAATGAATAGCACGCAGTCATGATGAAGCTTACACATAGCACTAAGCTATGCTTGAGAATGGTTTGACTTTATGTCTTCCGTGAACCCACCCATTGGATTCTGTCAATGTTAGCTGAAAGCTCCATATGATCCACAAATGCAGCCAATTGTGGTTTAATCAGTTAGAGTTAGGTAGAACATGGCTTAGTGTGATGAGTAAGTCAAGTCAATATGTTACAATAGGTATTGTGCAGAATATATAGAACATAGAGCAAAGAATAATAGAGTTGGAAGGGACCTTGGAGTTCCTCTAGTTCAATGCCCTGCTTGAGCAGGAGACCCTGTACCATTTCGAATAAATGGTTGTCCAGTCTCTTTTTGAAAGCCTCCAGTGATGGAGCACCCAGGACTTCTGAAGGCCAGCTGTCCACACACACAGACACACCGAGGCACAATCTGAGAAAAACTACATGTACGTTTTGGATTAGCAAAGATGAGCAGTTGAAGTTCCAGTGTCAGCATTCCAAATATCATCCAAAATTAAATCAGAGTCCAAGGCAGAACTCTCCTTAAACTTCCAATGTATTAAGAGAGACATGTTGGAACCTCTGTGGAAAACCCGAATCTGAAAGCTTCCCGGGTTTTCCCACCCAGTTGAAAGTTCATGATCTTGTGCCCGTACCCATAGGTCCATCACATGGTCCAATCTTCCACTGCCACGCTGGCATTTCCACCCATCTAGTTCCGGTGAAGTGCAGAGGTGCAGAGACAAAGATTGACCTTGGGCTTCTAGAAAGGAATGTTTTATTTTGACAACAACACATTCTACTCCTTACTATTCCCCCTCCCAATTACCCCACTAATAAAACAGCATAGTAAAATAATAGAGAGTGTGGCAGGCCAAAGATCCTAAAAGGAATATGACTTCAGGCCTGACATCCAGTTTGCTAGAACCTGTAATGTTGTAGATATTTTGGGGAGGCTGAAATTAGAACTGCAATTTTTGACGTGAATATTTAACTATACTTTGCAAGATTAATTAGCTCAAGCCATTTTAATAAAGATAGAAAGGCATTTGTAATGATGCATGCAATTTTATGATCTATGCATTTATTTATCCATTTAAAATGTTGATTCTGCAAACAGGTCCAGGGTGAGGACTTGTAGAACTATTTCTTTTGCTTAATTTTGAAGACACATGGTCTGGCATATTGTTGCCATATGCCTGGGAACTTGCACTGATACTATAAGGAGATACTAACTCAACTTCAAAAGACACCTATGCAGACGTCTTGGCTTCATTGTGTAAATTCCGTTTCAATGCAATCATTTAATGAACCAATTAAGTACTTCCAAAGCAACTGATTAATCAGCTACGCGCTTTTTAACTGGCTGATAGCCCAGATTGAGTCCAGTTTCTCCACTTGATGTTAGTGTCTCTAAAGAAGAAGAGAAAGCACAAGCAAGGAAAGTTAGCAAGATTGCCCTGAACTCAACATCTTAGTTTACAGATTATTCGCTGGGATGGGATGAAAGAAAACAGATTTTATTTTATACTCCCATCCCAAGAAGATACAACTAGGAACTGATGAAAGTAAAAACAAGATCAGGAAGTAAAAAACTGAACTGGGACCAAGCCCTGCATGCATGCTACACAGTAGTCGGATTCAAAATTTTTACTACCAGTTCTGTGGGCATGGCTTGGTGGGCGTGGCAGGGGAAGGAGACTGTAAAATCTCCATTCCCTCCACACTCCAGGGGTAAGTTATTGCAAAATCCCTATTTCCTCCCGATCAGCTGGGACTTCAGAGGCAGAGAATAGATGGGGGCAGGGCCAGCCAGCGGTGGTATTTACTGGTTCTCTGAATTACTCAAAATTTCCGCTACCGGTTCTCCAGAATTGGTAAGAACCTGCTGAATACCACCTCTGATGCTACAACTTCCTAATTGTGCCATTCGGGCTTGGTTGTTCAGTTCCAGACATTTTATGACCCAACTAGGTAGCATCATCCAGACTTAATCACATTGATGATGTGTGACAGAGGCCTCCTCAGTTCAACCCTTAGCTTGCACATAGTCTCTTCTATTGGAACTTCTAATTATCACTTCGTTGTCTCTCCTTGCAAGTCATATTATCATCATTCACACATAATGCTCTTCTCCACTGAAATGTCACTGCAGTATTCTTCTCTGTGTGGAAGAATATTGTGCTCTTCCCTAGCTGATGGCAGCCATCCTTCAGCATGCTTGATCTGAGGTCCACCTGAATGTTATTTCTCCAACTTAATAAAGTCACCTTTAAGAACATTTCCATAATGTGGGGGGCATTAGAAATGGAAATGTGATGTGTCAAGTAGATGTAGGAGATGACCTTGAGAGAGGGGTCAAATGTGTCATCAGTCATGAGTCCTTGTGTGCCCACAAGAGATCTAAGTTCAACCCACCTTGAATGCCTTTCTTAACTCCCACCAATTTCCCTTGACCGTTAGTAGTTCAGATTCTTGTAGAGAGCTTAAGCTTGCAATAAATCTCTACGTTCATTTGAACTGGCTGAAACTCCTGATTTCCCCAGTGCTTAACAGTAAGGTAGCTATTTGAATTTCCCATCATGTCTTTTTTTTTTTTTAAGTATAGCCTATTCTGGATATTACATAAAAGCTAAATATTTCCTCTACCACCCAGATTCTCTAGAGGAACAGTAGGAAATGGTTTACACAGGCAGTGCAATTTCATGTTCCCCTTGTGTGTCTGTACTTATTTGCAATTGGCTGTTCCATGATCTTAGCTGGACCTCACTAACTACTACATTCATCAGTAGAGGACATATCCCTGAGATGGAGGCTACTCAAAATGGTCATATTTCTGTTCATTGGCCCAGCACTTCATGTCATGTCCTAGTTTGCTTCCATTCCTGCTGTTCGTCCATTGTGTTCGAAGAGGACCTTGATCTTCAACAGGTTGCGGGCTGTCCACAATGTGTCCGCAGGTGACTGTTAAGACCTATACGGCAGTGGTGGGTTTCAAAAATTGTTCGAACCTACTCTGTGGGTGTGGCCTCCTTTGTGGGAGGGGCTTGCCACCCATGTGACCGGATGGGAGTGGCTTGCTGCCCATGTGACCGGATATGAAGATGCCAACGACACTTGTCAGAACCACCTTAAATTACCTCACACACAGCACTGGCATGCATAAGAATAGGATGTAAACTTGTTTTTTAAAAGGCATCTTTGATTTGCGTTAAAACAACTTCAACACACGCAATGTTCTGATTGGACCACAAACGCAGTAGTCATCCTTACCTTTCACAGAGGCACTGAGGTTTATAAATATGACCATGATAGTGTAGAATAATCATATGCTGGCTGGGGAATTCTGGGAGTTGAAGTCCCCAGGACTTAAAGTCGCCAAGGTTGAGAAACACTGGTCTAAAAACATGTTTCTCCATTTCTTATCCAGGGAAATATAATATTCTGCCTTTCCAATATTTCCCAGGATATTTCCTTTTTCTAGGAGGGGGGTAAGTTTTGACTTCCCACGGAACAAAACGAGATCCACCCAAAGAATATTTGTTATTATATAGGTTGATCTTTTGCAGAGAGTTGAACTCCGCGAGTTACTTAGAAGTTATTTTATAGGGACTGAAAGAAAAAGAGGAAGAACCATATTCGATTAATGCCATGCACAATTAGTTGGCATCTCTCTGCCTCACAAGCAAAGTGAGCCTCTAGGGCAAGAAGGCTTTGGTCATTGCTTAAGAAGCATTCCAGCTCTTTCTCAGCCTCTCTCTCTCTCTCTTGCTCCCTGCCTCTCTAGTGAGATCACAGAGCTTTGGCAAAGAGGCGCTGGAGAAAGAGGGGACTCTCTGTCTTTCTGTAAGGGCAGGAAGCTTTGGGGAAGGAGGGAGGGGGTGATTCCAGACCTTTAGGATAGAGGACCAAAGATGATCCAAGAAAGACTTCATTGTGTTCACTGGCTTTGAGCCACCACAAACACACTGGCAAGAAAGAGTTTCTCACCAAGCCCAACACCCCCTTGGACTGCTTATAACATTCTCAGCACCTGCCATGGGCACGGAGTCTTGTAAGATTTCGGGTAACAAAAGGGTGGGTTTTTTCCATAAAGCCCTGGAAGGGAAATCAGACCTTTTTTAAACCTCCTGTCTTAAGGACTGCTGCAGGAGCAAGTGGGATTGAATGTGGGAGAATATATCCTCTTGAGGATGTGGAAGGAAAAGGCAGTGTTTGTGTGTGTTTGTGTGTGTGTACAATTCTGTTTTTTTTGTTTTGTGTGGTTTTTGATCAATGTCAGCTGACTTGGCAATAATAGCCTTTGTGCAAAGGGTTTTGGAACTGCGGCTGATCTGAACAGGACCAGTTTGATGCAGCTGCAAAAAAAAAAAAAGGCAAATAAACCACATCAAAATCATTTTTCCGCATCTCAGAAATAATTTGTTCCACTCCATCCTATCTCGATCAGGCCAATCCTTTCAGACTTGCGTCCAGTTGCTGCAATGGCTAAATCACGATTAAGTTACTGAACATCACTCAGAGCTTTCCCAAAGCAGGCAGAGCTACCTTCTTTCCCCTAAATATCAAAGCGATAAAGGATACCTACAAAACCAATGGCCACATAGGTGCCTTTGATCGCTGGTCAATGTCAGAATACTCCAATGAAACTCTGAGAGAATAGAATAACAGAGTTGGAAGGGACCTTGGAGGTCTTATTATTTATTTATTTATTAAATATATTTATATGCCGCCCAATCCCGAAGGACTCCGGGCGGCTTACAAAAAATATAAAAAAAACACATAACAATAAAGAAAACAATTTAAAAACAACAAACACCCTCATACATTCATTCTAGTCGGGGCTGGACCTCAACAATGAGGTCAACAGCTCCAGGCCTGCCAGAACAGCCAAGTTTTTACAGCTTTCCTTAAGGCCATGAGAGTGGGTATGGTCCGGATTTCCGGGGGGAACTGGTTCCAGAGAGTCAGAGCAGCCACAGAGAAGGCTCTCCTCCGAGGGCCCGCTAGCTGACACTGTTTGGCTGATGGCATCTGAAGGAGGCCCAATCTGTGGGATCTTACTGGCCGCTGGGAGGTATGTGGCAGCAGGCGGTCTCGAAGGTATCCTGGCCCTAAGCCATGTAGAGCTTTAAAGGTAATAACCAACACCTTGAATTGAGTCTGGAGACCAATTGGTAGCCAGTGCAGCTCACGGAGGACAGGTGTAACGTGGGTGTACCTCGGCATACCCAATATCACCCGTGCGGCCACATTCTGAACTAGCTGCAGTCTCCGAACACTTTTCAAGGGTCGCCCCATGTAGAGCGCATTACAATAATTCAACCTCATGGTGACAAGGGCATGAGTGACTGTTAGAAGCGCCTCCCGGTCCAAATAGGGCCGCAATTGGTGCACCAGACGAACTTGGGCAAAGGACCCCCTGGTCACAGCCGACAGATGATGTTCCAATTTCAGCTGCAAATCCAGGAGGACTCCCAAATTGCGAGCGCTCTCTGAGGGGCGTAAATTTTCACCCCCCAGGGTTAAGGATGGACTGTCCAAGCAGTCCTTCGGGGGCAACATCCAAAGCCACTCAGTCTTATCGGGATTGAGCACAAGTTTGTTCACCCTCATCCAGATCCTAACAGCCTCCAGGCATCAGCACATCACATCCACCGCTACACTGAGCTGGCAAGGGGCAGAAAGATACAATTGAGTATCATCGGCATATTGATGGTACTTTACCCCATGCTGTTGCATGATCTCACCTTTCTAGTCCAACCCCCTGATTAGGCAGGAAACCCTACTCTATTTCAGACAAATGGTTACCCAACATCTTCTTAAAAACATCCAGTGTTGGAGCATTCGCAACTTCTGGAGGCAAGTCGTTCCACTGATTAATTGTTCTCACTGTCAGGAAAGTTCTAAGTTGCTTCCTCCTTGAGTAGTTTCCACCTATTGCTTCTTGTCCTACCCTCAGATGCTTCAGAGAATAGCTTGACTCCCTCTTCTTTGTGGCATCCCCTGAGATATTGGAAAGCTGCTATCCTAACTCCCCTAGTCCTTCTTTTCATCTAATCATATCCAGTTCCTGCAACTGTTCTTCATATGTTTTAGCCTCCAGTCCCCTAATCCTCTTGGTTGCTCTTCTCCGCACTCTTTCTAGAGTCTCCACATCTTTTCTACATCATGGTGACCAAAACTGAATGCAGAATTCCAAGTGTGGCCTTACCAAGGCATTATAAAGTGATATTAACACTTCACATGATCTTGATTCTATCTCTCTGCTTATGTAGCCTGCGTTGGCTTTTTTGTTGGCATCTACAGCACACCATTTACAAAAGACCATCATTACATCGTCCAACCAAATGTAATAAGAGCTTACTGAAAATGCCTTGCTGCACATGTAGAATGTTTTAGCCTCCAGTCCCCTAATCAATTTTGTTGCTCTTCTCTGCACCCTTTCTAAAGTCTCCACATCTTTGATTAGAGAACTTCAAAGGGATGGGTAGCAGGTTGACCTGTGATTGTGTTTTGTATTGAGAAATCATTTTTTTATTATTTTATTTTACCAATTTCATATATACATTCACAATTATATGATCTCATAACTGTTATTAATAATATGTATTTATAACAATTTTTTCCCTACAGTTGACAATATACTTGAAGATTGCTTTCTTACCATCCCAAAGATCCATCTTATCTTACAACGGTCCTACTTCTTCTTCCCTCCCTCCCTCTTTCCTTCCCTCGTTTCTTCTCTCCTACTCTCCTTCCTTCCCCCCTTCCCTCCTTCTCTCCTTCCCTCCTTCCCTCATTTAGTGTTAGAATAAATAGTGCAGGCCAGAACATCAAGGCACTCATCACCATCTCTTTCATGGTCCCCAAGGACCTTTTTTTTTTAAAGTGAAGGGGGCAACTTTTAGCCCCTTGGATGACTTGGCTGGCTAAAAAGGAAAACGAGTGACTTAAGACTTGCAGGGATCTCTTAAAAATTGCCAGACCATCCCAAATGTTTTGGAATGTGACCCTTCATGTCTTGGAAAAAGCCTCAAGAAGCCTATACAGTGGTGGGATTCAGCCAGTTTGCACCTATTCGGGAGAACCGGTTGTTAATTTTCTAAGCAGTTCGGAGAACCGGTTGTTGGAAGAAATCTTCTTTTGTTGTTTCCCACTTTACAGAGCTAATCCTGTAAGGAAGGCAGGAAGGAAACATTCTGGTGTTGTTTTTAGCCTCATCTTGATTGCCCTGCTTACAGAAACTGCCTCTCCAGTTAACCCTTATTCCATTGCAACAGCTAAGGCGAAGCGCCCATCGATGTGAACGACGTTGAGTTGACCACACCCACATGGTCACATGACCACTGAGCCACGCCTACCCAGCTGCTCATTAGGGCAGAGAACCAGTTGTTAAATTATTTGAATCCCACCACTGCTATGATATAATATAAGCTATGCCCCTCATGTCGGCACTTTGATTTTACATTCTAGAGAGCGATGAAGTGATCCTTTGTCCTGAGAAAGATTGGAGCAAGCGACCCTTCGATGCTCTTCTTGTTCCTTGAGTTCACCCTAAATATCCTTCCTGATTGAGTCAGATGAATGAGGACGTTTTTTCCAGCTTCTTCCATGTTGCCTCTCTGAACAGAAACGTACTATACATGGGAGAAGAGGGAGCTGATTTGACAACCATTAAAAAAAAAAAACGCTGCACCATTTGGCAGGTTTAAGTGGTGCTTTAAATATAGACTGTGATAGAACATACAAAAATAGCACTGGAAAAAAATACCTTGTCATGTTCCATATTGCGAAGAACAGAAAAGCTGACCAGCAGAAGGAAACTTCCTATTCTCCCAAGGATACATGTACAGAAAATGCCCTTTGAAATGAATATTATACGGCTCTGTAGAAATCCCATGGTTTTGTTTTTTGTTTTGCTAAATAATCTCTCTATCTTTGGCTGTTCTGCATTTCTGTCCCGAGGTGTACCATTTCTGGGGTGGGAAAGTCTGCGTATATGTCATCATTTGTTGAGATTTATTCAAGTATGTATCTGAAGACAAAATAATGAGCTAGGTGGAAAAAAATCAGCCTCCTCTGACCACTACTGTAACGCGCTCTACATGGGGCTGCCCTTGAAGAGTGTTCGAAGACTTCAGTTAGTCCAGAACGCAGCCGTGCGAGCGATTGTGGGTGCACCCAGGTACACCCACGTCACACCTATCCTCCGCGAGCTGCACTGGCTACCCATTAGTCTCCGGACCCACTTCAAGGTGCTGGCCATTACCTATAAAGCCCTACATGGCATCGGACCTGGGTACCTGAGAGACCGCCTCCTGCCGATTACCTCCCATAGACCGATTAGATCTCACAGGTTAGGTCTCCTCCGGATTCCATCTGCCAGCCAATGTCGGCTGGCGACTCCCCGGGGGAGAGCCTTCTCTGTTGCAGCTCCAGCCCTCTGGAACGACCTCCCCATGGAGATCCAGACCCTTATTACCCTCCCGGCCTTCCGCAAACCCACCAAGTCCTGGCTGCTCCAGCAAGCCGGGGGGCTTGTGAAACATCTAGCCCCACGGAAACTGTGAATGTTGCGTATTTTAAAGTGTTGTTTTTGTCTATTTATCCCCCCTTCCCTTGTTTATTGTGAGCTGCCCGGAGTCCTTCGGGAGTGGGCGGCATACAAGAGAAATAAACTAAACTAAACTAAACTGATATGACCTACCCAACCTGTCTGTTTTCTCCAGAACACCTAGTTAGAAAGTACAAAATTAGAGTGAGGATCACAACTACATCCTGCAGTGAAATCTCTCATCTCTTTTTTTTCCTGCTTGAAAATTCAAGGTGGTTACACAGGGAAATGTAGTTCATTTTAGCCACACAACCATGTGACAGCTCTCTCCCCGCCCCTCTCTTTATGTGTGCATGGGAGAGATATTGAGAGAAACATTGGTGAACTGCACTGCATTTAATTTCATTGTATGAGGTGTGATGACAATGAAGTAAACTTAACTGTAATTTTTAGAGACCTGTGAAATTTTTCAACGATGGTCTTCAAGCACCAAGGAAATCAAGAGTTCCAGGCAGTTCAAATGTGTACAAAGATTTATTGTAAGTTTAAAGTCTTCACAATAACCTGAGCTACTAACGGTCAAGGGAAATTATCGGGAGTTAAGAACACAAACGAATTGAAGGAACTCATAGCTGATGACGCATTTGACCCCTCCCTCTGGTTCACCCTGATCATCTCTTCAGTTTGGCTTTGCACATAGGTTTAAAAATTAGTGTCAACCCAGAATCTGGCTTAACTAAGGCCATTTTGAGACTTCAGTGCTGACACATTGAAGAAGAGTGACAGAGGGGGGGGGGGATGGAGAGAGTTAAGATGTTGTAGTCAGAACAAAATACTTTCTCTTGGGAATCAAGAGTTCGTGTTCCTGCAGGCACTCAGAAGGAGGGGACTGGAGTCTCCTAGCAACTGGACAGTATCCTGATTCAACCTTGTGGCTGATTGTTTTGAGAAAGTGAAAAACATTTATTTTTAATTAGGTGAAATCTACAGGAGTACTCAGAGCCAGTTTTCACCAGCCTGTGCCAATGTGACATATCCAATAAAATGATTTTTTGAGGAATCCTCCTGCCGTTTTGCTTGCAATGGGTATGTTGCTTGGAACCCTAACATTTGGAAGTCTTGAAATTCAAATAAAATTTCTTTCTCTATCTGCCCACAGTTTGTTTTTTTTACAATATATGAAAATCCTAAGGAGCCAATACTCCTGACCAAGTAACCAAATGTCCAAAGAAATCTTGGAATTTTAGGGATTTACAGCAATGGATGCAGCAAACATTCTACGGTGCTTTGTGTTTCTCCCAAACAACAGCGGTTTTTGAAAGAGGACAAGATATCTGTAAAGGCACATTTTAGTTTTCTTAAATAAGAATTGGTTTTTCTGTTTGAAATCATGTTTTTGTGCTTGTGATAGAGATGTAACTATGGGGAGAAGAAGAAAAAAGATAACTAGAAAGACTGAAAAAAAATCACGAAAAGGCATGGCAAGAAACAATGGATGGAAACTAATTAAGGAGAGAAACAACCTAGAACTAAGGAGAAAATACCTAATGGTTGGAGCAATCAACCAATCGAATAGCTTGCCTCAGATGTTGTGACCGCTCCATCACTGGAAGCTTTCAAAAAGAGACTGGATATTGGTCTGAAATGGTACAAGGTCTCCTGCTTGAGCAGAGGGTTGGACTACAAGACCTCCAAGGTCCCTTCCAAATCTATTGTTCTATGTTGTAAGATCCAGGCACCTTTTGCCATTTTAAGTTGGCCTAGGGTAGATGTCAGCAACCCATGTGGCTCTTTCATCCCCCCTGCTGTGACTCCTTGTCAGCTGAACCCACCACTGGCTGGCCCTGCCCCTCTCCCTCCCCTTCCAGTTGCCTGGCTTGAGAGGAGAGAGAGGGAGGGGGGAGAGGGAAAGGCCGAAAGAGACAGAGGGAGAGAAGGAGAGACACACACACACAGAGATACCAGTTTCTCACAGAAAACACCGGGAGCCACAAAACCTGGGTAGGTGCGGCTGGGGGGGTCATGTGACTGGGTGGAAGTGAGTGATGTCGAGTTGGCCACACCCATCCAGGTTTTGTAGCTCCCGGTATTTTCTTTTCTGTGGGAAATGGGTCCAAATGGCTCTTTGGGTGTTTAAGGTTGCAGACCCCTGGCCTAGGATACACCTGAGAACAGCAGCCAGCTAACACCTAAAAATGTAATTTTTAAAATAAAACTCCTAACAATGAAAGAATAGTTTAAAGGTAAAAGTAACACTGTGGTACCAACCTCAAAGGTTTAAATTTGGATGATGGCTTTATTGCCGAAACAGAGAGAGGGGCTTTTCCTGCTTATGCAAATGTAATTAGTTATTTATGATTGACAGTAATTACCTATTATCCTTTGCAAATCTGGGGCTCTTGATCGGGTTGGCTGGGAGCCCGGTGATCACTATTTAAAGATATTTCAGTTCAAATATATATATATATTATCTGGGATCTCCATTGCTTTGGTTCATATTATTACAGATTTTTTTTTTGCACCCCGAGACACCACAAAAAATCTTCTTAGTATAATATTTGAAGACCGAAGAAGGGGATATGCTAGATACATCTCTTCTTTCCCCACTTCAGTCTGTGACCAACTGTGAGCTCTGTTCAACTGGCCTTCCCGTTATTTGTTTAGTACCAAATTCATCAGGCAAGGCGCGGAAGGCGCGTGACACTCGGTTCCTGCTGTCCCATTGCTCTGTGTGTGTATGTGTGTGTGTTTGTGTTTGTACGTTCGTGTGTCCCTCCCTCCGCGCTGATCCCCTTCTGCCCTCCATTGCAATGCTTGAGTGAGGATTTCTCTATTTGCCCAACTAACAATGTACATTCCCAGGGCCTGGGATTATGATGACATCACTGTAGGGAGAGAGGGAGAGGGAATGGGTGGAAGGAGAATGGGGAAAGGAGCAGAGGGGAGGAGGGCATTGGAAATCACATAATGCAGAGGCAGGCGTGGGAAAGGAAAGCATCTGGGGGAGAAGCCCCTGCCAAGGGCTTTCATTGCCTCTCAAAGCAATCCCGGACAAGTAGATTGGGAGGACAAGTTGAAGAGGCCATGTGGCTGAGCAGAAACACCACTGAGGTCCTATCCCTTTGAGGCAGGGAAGGGACCTTTTGCAGGCCAAGGCCCACACCTGCCACCTTTGGAAGACACACTCCCCAAAGTAGGCAGGGACAACACACACACACACACACACAGAGACAGAGAGAGATAAAGAGAGACAGTGAGAGTCAGAGGCACAGAGAGAGAGAAAGACAGAGAGAGTGAGAGAGAGAGAGTGACAGACAGAGAGAGAGAGATAAAGAGAGAGAGAGAGAAAGACAGAGATAGAAAGAGGCAGACAGAGAAACAGTGAGGGACAGCAAGAGAGAGAGTGAGAGACAGAGAGAGAGAGAGAGATAAAGAGAGAGAGAGAGAAAGACAGAGAGAGAAACAGTGAGAGACAGAGAGAGAGAGAGAGAAAGAGAAAGAGACAGAGAGAAACAGCGAGAGACAGAGACAGAGACAGAGAGAGAAAGACAGAGAACCTACATTTAATTTCACCTTAGTGTAAATTAGGTGAATGAATGACATGCAGCTCATGGGGTGACTTCACAGAATCACAGAATACAAGCATGAGACAGGAACTTGGAGATAAACCCCAAGCTGGTACATGGATCCACAATTACTACCTGGCAATCAGGTCAGGAGAAGATCCAGAAGCTGCTTGTACTAAGCTTGGATTGTGGGCCAAACATCAAACCCACAAAGTTACATTTAGTTGTGGTTCAGTGCCCTGTACATTTTTTTTTTCATGGACCAGGTTAAACGATTTGCATTGTGGCTGCTTCTGTGTGGTTAATCGTTAACATCTTTCCATGTGATTCATTATTAATCTCGAAACCACCTAAAATTGATTAATTGGGGGGGAGGGACTTGAGCAAAGTTTCTTAGGGCAAGACTCCAAGATTTTGAGGATCTACATTTTCCACTCTGCAGTCTGGTTTGTGCATATCTGCCTAAGAGATCCATCCATTTGGTCTATTTCAGAGACGAAGTATGCATTTGAGTGTTCCAACACCGGTAGTTTTTAAGAAGAGGATGGATAACCATTTGTCTGAACTGGTGTAGGTTTTTCTACTTGAGCACAGGGTTGGACTAGAAGACCTCCAAGGTCCCTTCCAACTCTATTCTATTCTGTTCTGTTCTGTTCTGTTCCATTCTATTGTAAAATTCTATTCCACTTAGCTGACTGGATCTTAACCATTTAGCAAAATGAGGCATTTGGATGTAATGAAAAGATACAAATGGGTCACATAAATTGATAGACATAGAGTTGGGTGATCAGCTATTAGGGATGTATGAATATTCAGCACTCGATATTATTTATTTATTTATTTATTTATTTATTTATTTATTTATTATTTGTTTGTTTGTTTGTTTGTTTGTTTGTTTATTACATTTATACACTGCCCATCTCACCAGTAAAGTGGTCCTAGGCTCTACATTCTGATCTAGTATTAAAGATTTGGTTTGAATCTTTAATACTATGAAAGATGGTATTAGTGTAAAAATCAGTTCAAGGGAACTGCTGAACAATTTCTCAATGGAACGGTAAAATCTAGTTAAACGGCCTTCAATCTGTGCCACCGTCTGTGCACCCGAAAGGAAATAATAATAATGATGATAATAACAACAACAAGAACAATAATAATCCAAATGGAATCTGAATGTATTTAGTTCAGTGCTCTAAGAAGCCAAATCAAAGAGCTCTTTTGCTTCAAACTGAAATAATCCTTCCCATTGAGTTGATTCTCTCTATACAGGCACCCAGACAGTTAGGAAGAGAGTTGCTGCTAGAATTGGTGGCAGAATCCCAGAGCTTGGAATTCTCCAAATTCAGCAACAGAGTGGTCAATGCCTGGAATGCTCTATCTGACTCCGTTGTTACGTCCTGAAACCCTCCCAGCTTCAACCTTAAACTGTCCACTGTGGACCTCACCCAGTGGTGAAATTCAAATTTAGTACCGGTTCTGTGGGCGTGGCTTGGTGGGTGTGGCAGGGGAAGGATACTGCAAAATCCCCATTCCCACCCCACTCCAGGGGAAGAAGACTGCAAAATCCTCATTCCCACCCCACTCTGGGGCCAGCCAGAGGTGGTATTTATCAGTTCTTCGAACGACTCAAAGTTTCCGCTACCGGTTCTCCAGAACCTGTGAGAACCTGCTGAATTTCATACCTGACCTCGCCCCATTCCTAAGAGGTCCATAAAGGGGGCGTGCATAAGTGCACCAGCATGCCGACCGTCCCTGTCCTACTGTCCCCATCTATTTGTATTCATTTCCCTCGTTCATCTCGATGTTTGTATTTATACCTGCTATCTTGTACATGCTTGGCAAACTAATAAGTACAAATACATGTTTCTCAGAAAAGATCATTGGAGATCCTTTCCAGCTCTCTCTCTTGAGCTGGTCCTCTCTGGCCTACATTGTTCCAATGTCTGTGGAACAGCCTCCCTCCTTACAAGATCCACACTTACTAATTGCTCCCTTACTTTGATCCCAGCGTGTGGCTGGAGCAGAGGGTCTCTGCCTTCACCAGCAGCCCCAGGCTTGGGCACCAGATGTTCAGAAACTGAAGAGCCCCCTTGCTGTTCTAATAAGGTGTTAATCAGGTTGCTATCAAGGCTTTGAAAAGGTGCCATCCATTGGGCCTCCACCTGAGCTGATGGGGCTGAGAAAAGTACAAATCATCATAACAACAACAAGAAGAAGGGCTGCAACAGACCAATAAGACATCTGCGCAAAGGCGCCTCTCTAAGGATTATGAATTGGGGATCGAATTGCATTTCCACCCTGAGCTTCTGCTGACATTCAACTTTGAATGCGGACCTCAACCAACCTCTACTCACAATAGAATTCCCTTATGCCACCAGGCTTGAAATTTTGGGCTTGGACAAACTGGGACTGCACTGCCTGTGGTCCAATCTAAGCATAGTACACAACATTGTCTGCTACAACATCTTGCTTGTTAATAACCCGTTGGTGAAATTTTTGAAGCCCACCCCTGGAAGTTGGCCTTTAACTCATACATGGAGGAAGGAGGAGACATACACCTGCTTCATCGTCAAGCAAATAGAATAGATGACTAGGGGAAGATTCGAAATAGCCCTTCGTTGTCCAACAGACAAAATCCCATAGAACTCATCAAAAGAATTGGCAAATTGATTGTACATGTTTGAATCCTTGGAAAAAAACCTGACACACTGTAATAGCTTAGCTCCATAACTTAGAAATCTGTTTTGGCTCAGGTTTTAATGTCCTCATTCCTCTTTTCTCATCGCTTGAAATGTTTCACTTTTAAAGAAACTTACCATTATGGTGTATTTAACTGTGATTAGCAGACAAAGCTGATCATCAAAACATGGATTGATCTGTTTTTACTTAACTGTAGTATGTAGCATGGTTCCTTAAGCTTAAATGCAGTAGAACATTATGATTTATTCAAAAGCGAAAGCTTTCCATTTGTTCCTTTTATTCAGGATGGCAATGAAGGTTTGAAGGCTCCAGTCTCCTGCAGGCTCAACCATCCATCACACATCAATTTCTTGTTACGGGATCAGCTGTGCTGTATTTAATAACACTGCTGATTTCCTTAAATGATCTGTTAGTTTTAAATCAGAAGAAATCTTTTTTCAAGAAGAGGAGGAGGAGGAGGAGGAGGAGGAGGAGGAACAAGGAGAAGAGGAGGAGGAAGGAGGAGGAGGAGAAAAAAGAAGATGAGGAGGAGGAACAAGAAGGAGAAGAGGAAGAGGAGGAGGAAGGAGGAGGAGAAACAAGAAGAAAAGGAGGAGGAGAAACAAGAAGAGGAGGAGGAACAAGAAGAAGAGGAGGAAGAGGAGGAGGAAGAAGGAGGAGCAGGAGGATCAAGAAGAAGAAGAGGAGAAGGAGAAACACGAAGAGGAGGAGGAGGAACAAGAAGAGGAGGAGGAGGAGGAGGAAGGAGGAAGAAGGAGGAGAAGATTTATTCAAGTTGACTTTAAATCCTGGTGACTCTATGCAAATGTCATTTTCTTTTGCTTTCCAGCATTTTTTGAACTTTCTAATCTAGCCTATAAATTAAGGATTTTCTGATGGTTTCTTATCCAAGGACTAAATCAAGTCTCCTTTTACTTAGCAGTTTTTTCAAGACCAGCCAATTCAACTAATTCTGCAATAGGAAATAGTAGAATGGAAGACAAAGGATTTGAGGAGATCACAAAGTAGTCAAGATCTCCGAATCAAAGTTGAATGGTTATGATATAAACCAGTTGTGGTGGTGCCAATCGTGATCTGGCACACTGATTGCTATACCAAAAAATCTTGGATGACGCTTAGAAAGCCTGCAACATTGACAAAATTTCCATCGTCAATTGCAAAAGGCCACACTACAGCTAGTCGTAGTTACTGTTCACAATTACAACAATACTGGGGAAAAAAAGTAACTCATGACTATTTTTCACCCTTACAACTGTTGCAGCATCCCCGTGGTCACGTGATCAAAATTTGGCAACTGATTCATATTTATGACCGTTGCAGTGTCCCGGGGCGGTGGTGGTGGTCACGAGATCCTCCTTTGCGACTTCCAGACAAGCAAAGTCAGTGGAGAAACCAGATTTGCTTCACAACTGTGGAACGAACTTAACAACTGCAGTGGTTCCCTTAACAATCGTGGCGAGAAAGGTCGTAAAAGGGGACCAAAATTCACTTAACAAATGTCTCGCTTAGCAGCTGGAATTTTGGGCTCCCCTGGGGTTGTAAGTCAAAGGCTACCTGAGGTGGGATACACCCATATACCCACACCAATAGATTCCGAGATCTGGGTACTTGAGAGACCGTCTGCTGCCAATTACCTCCCACAGACACATTAGATCTCACAGTGTTGGCCTCCTCCGGGTTCCATCTACTAGCCAATGCCATCTGGCTACTACCCGGGGGAGGGCCTTCTCTGTGGCAGCTCCGGCCCTTTGGAATGAACTCCCTGCAGGGATTCGGACCCTCACCTCTCTCCAGGCCTTCCGAAAACCCGTCAAAACCTGGCTTTGCCGGCAGGCCTGGGGGTGATGAGTTCCCTCCCCTCTCGACATGTATGGTTGTGCGACTGTTGCTTATTTTTATTATTTGTATTTCGTTTTGATGTTCCCCTTTCCCTTTTGGATTGTTCGCTGCCCTGAGTCCTCCCGGAGAAGGGCGGCATATAAATAATAAATTCCAATTCCAATTCCAATCCCAGATCCTTGGGAAGAATTTAATGCATGGGAAGACCAAGAGCAAATAAACTGGCAGCTGTGATTTCCGATTTTTATACATCATCATCATCATCATCTTAAGACCGTTCACCCAGGGGTGAAATGCTACTGGTTTGGACCAATTCGCCCAAACCGGTAGTAAACAAATGCTACTGGTTTGGGCAAACCAGTATTTCCGACGATCAGCTGGGACGCGTGATTTATATTAGCTAGAATTATCGGATTTCCTGCTTTCTAGCTAATCTAAATTGCCTGGCACAGCGGATTCCACCTCCCCCATTCTACTTACCTTTGCAGGCGTGCTCAGTAGGAGGCGCCGCCCACCTGCCCACCGGATGACATCATGTCCCATTTTTGATGCTCTGCGCATGCGCGGAGGAGGCGTCTGTGAGCACTGCGCATTCACATTTGCGAACCGGTAGTGAAGTTAAGTTGATTTCACCTCTGCATTCACCCCTTTTTATACTGGCTGAAAACAGAAAGATTCCAGGAAATAAATGTTTCATTTTAGAATAGAAAGTGTAAATTATATTTCTAACTTGTCCTCCAACACCCCCCCTCCCTTCTCTCCTGCTTTCCAGCATTTGGAAGATAACTAATTCCAATCTTTTTTACAGCCTCCCTCTTTGAGGGGGGAGAGGAAAGCAAACACACACCAACCTCTCAAACCCTGATAATAAAGTTCTTATTTCCAGCACATTTGCCATTTCCTGGTCTAAATAAAGAGTGTCATAAGAGTGACAAGCTAAAAGCCACTGATTACTGTGGATTCTTGGCATTTATTCTCCCAGTTAAAAGAGCAAACATCAAAAATAATGTGGTCCAGCCTAGCTTCGGAGTCTAACCCTGCAATTAATCAGCATTCATGTGAAGAAGGTGCAATATGCATCTGATATGTATGGAGAGGAAAAGAGAGAGAGAAGAGAGAGTAATTAAAGGCAGATGGAAGGGGGAAAGCAAGGGAGAACTGGGGGGAAGGGCTCCCCCAGCATCTTTTAAACACGCAGAGAGGGCTGAGATGTTCCAAAGTCAGCTGTGCAGCTGCCTTTGCTAGTAATTTTCAATCAGTCCTACCTCCTCTCAGCACAGCCGTTCTGCAAATGGGGATCTTGAGCTGGCTGGAATGGCCTTGGGTGATGCTTGAGGAGAAGATCTCTGGGCACCTGAAGGAAAGTTAATAAGGAGGATGAAAGGTTGGACACCGGATAGATGAATGAATCTTGAAGGTGCCACCAGAGATCTCCACCTCTTGACCAAGGAGTCTTGGCCAACGGGTCTTGGCCATGGAGTCTTGGCCAACGGGTCTTGGCCATGGAGTCTTGGCCAATGAGTCTTGGCCATGGAGTCTTAGCTGAGGAGTGGTAAAACTCAAAATGGTCCATTCAGGATGGAATGTGTCCATAGGCCACTGAATCTTGATGGGGAGGAGGAAACAGAATGGAAAATCCTAGGAAATGGCAGCTCTGATGGGTAGGCAAATGTCTCAATCATTTTTTGGATTTTCAAATATTACATCTCTTCTCGCACACCCCTTTGAGCATTTACTTCTTCATTTACTTACCTTGTTGCTTTTTAGCCTGCTGGAATCCATCAATTCTTGGCGGGTAACAATCGAGAACTAATATTAAACTATGCCCCATGCAATAATCCAAAGGAAATTTAGAGCTACACGATAGGTGCTTTAGGGGGTTTCCCTAAGATTGAGAACCAAATAAAAACCTAAAAAATCTTCATGGTCCCCTCCTTCCCATGCTTCCTTTAATCCCCAGGTATGAATTTCAGCTCAGGGATCCCTCCCGAAGGGATTCCCTGGAAGAGATTTCCCCCCATGACGCCTACAGAACACTTGAGGTTGCAGAACAAACGACACGACAAACTAAGGTGCCACCAGGCGTCTCATTTTATAGCACCTGTTCTTCTCCCTCCAGTCTATCTGGTTCCCCACTTCCCACCTTATTTATTTGTCAGTGCACGACGTACAGACAAGATTGGTTGAGCTCTCTCAGTGCACCCCTTCCCCCCAACACAACACAACTCACAGTGAAGACAGAAAAATCCCTAACCCAATAAATAATATTAACAAACACCCATTTGTGCACGATCCCATTTTGGTGCTAGCAGGCCTCCCTGAAGCCTCCTGGGACCAAAACGGGGTGTGGGGGCCGTGCTGTATCCCCCCTGTGCATGCACACACTCCCCCCTGCTCCCCCCTCCCCCCTGCGCATGCATGTGCGATCTCCCCCTACTCTCCCACGCATTCAAGTGCATCTCCTGCAGGTACCAGAGACTCGAAAATCAGCTGGCCGGCAGGAGGTACGCGTGCATGCGCGGTGGATCTGAGCTGGGCGGCGGCTCACGTGCCCGCAAAAAGGGCTCCGTATGCCACTGGTTCGCCATCATGGCCCTAAGGAAATGGAGTCTCTGTTGGGCCTTCCTTGGCACCTGGGTCATGTTGTTTTTTTCCAGGTAAGGTTTTTGCTGAGATGGACTTCCAGGAATTCGAAGGAGGAGAACCTCTCTCTACACAGACCCCTGAAACACACTGTTTGTTTTGTCAAGGGGAAGGAGACGATTTGAGAAAAGTGCCCTTTGATTCCGCTTTTGAATCGATGGTGTGAACCCTGACACAGCTCAACAATGCCCAGAAAGGAATGGGAGTGAACATCTCAGGGGTAGAAATTGCTGCTTCCTCCTCCTCCTCAGGCCAGCCCTGACCTATGGCTGGTGCATTTCTAGATGTCCCGGAGAGCCCCAACGGAGACCTTTAATCCACAGGGATCAGTAAATTAAGCCACTAAGGCGTGAAGGGCCCGGGCTGTGTTTAATCACCCTCTTTTGTGTATGGCAATGGCTAAATGACTGTACAAAGAGATAAATCCACAGTGAGGTCAAAGAGGGAGGCATTGGGCGATTAACCCTCATCACCTTTCACTGGGGAGGGCAAAGGGTCGGATTGCAACCCAAGGCATCAGCAAGCTCCCTCAAGCAACGGTGTGGAAGATAAATCGGGAGATGATAATAATAATCACAACCATAACAACACCTTGTGAAATCGAGAATCAATTGCATCACGAGGACTACAAAAACCAGCACCTTTGGCCATTAGCATATTATTTTAAGGGTAAACTTTCATGCAGCTCAAACAGCATCCTCACGGAAGGGAAACCAACCCCAGGTTGAAAGATTAAAGAAATAGTTGCCCACACTTTTCCTGTACGCATCTAATGTATGTATCTTAAAGAGGGGAGAACCCACCCTGCCCCCCAAATAAAGGTAAAGGTTCCCCTCGCACATATGTGCTAGTCATCCCTGACTCTAGGGGGAGGTGCTCATCTCCATTTCAAAGCCGAAGAGCCAGCACTGTCCGAAGACGTTTCCATGGTCATGTGGCCGGCATGACTCAATGACAAAGGTGCATGGAACGCTGTTCCCTTCCCACCAAAGGTAGTCCATATTTTTCTACTTGCATTTTTACATGCTTCAACACTCCTAGGTTGGCAAAACCTGGGACAAGTAATGGGAGCTCATTCCGTGCCGACTTTTCTGATTGACAAGCTCAGAGTCTTAGCCACTGAGCCACCGTGTCCCAGTCCCCCCCCCCCAAAAAAAATAGAGCAAGGAAAATTGCTCTATGGCCATGAAATAAAATGTAAGAATAAGGGGCTGGGGACATGATACTTAGTGAAATTTTGTACTGCAACATTTTAGATATCATTTGGTGTCAGATCTCACTTTGAATCATCATTCTTCTATTCACCCTGTCTTAGTTGCTCAAGAGTATGATATTTAATACTATATGTCTGAGAGGTGCATCTATGTTTGAATTAAGTCATAGCCGTGGTTTTCCCAGTTGCAATGGATGGCTGTGATAGTTGGACCATAAGGAAGGCTGAGCGCCAAAGAATGGAGGTCTTTGAACTCTGGTGCTGGAGGAGATTCCTGTGAGTCCCTTGGACTGCAAGGCAATCAAACCAGTCAGTCCTAGAGGAGATCAACCCTGACTGCACTCTTTTTTTTCTTTCTTTATTCATGCCAAGCTGAGTAAGTCAGTTGCACCGAACAAAGTTGACTCCTTCCTTACAAACAGGTCAATTATGCCACCCAATCCTCCCCCTCCCCCCAAATTTGCCTCTATTATGCTGTTCTGACCTAGGCTTCCCCAAAAAGCAGGAAGCAGATTCCTAATCCCGGCAAAACCCCTTTTATTAAACAAATGTGAATTCTTCTCATTCACATTCAGTAAAGGCCTGGTAAACAGTCTTTCAAAGGTGAAGTTATGACCACAGACCTTATCTAGCTTGGAAAGCTGCCATGTAAATATTTCCCAAATGAGATGCTGTGCAAGGAAAGACTGGGCACAGAGTCTCTGGGATTCACGGACAGATCTTCACACTCCTGAAACAAACAAGCGAATTGTTTCCTGCAAAAGCCCACTCCCTTTTCACTCCTCTTTTTTTCCTATGGGAGGGGCCATTCACAGTCCACCTGTGGCTTTACTCCCAAGTCGACCCTGATTTCTTAGCTGTTCTTTTCTTCTGGCAGCTCTGCGTGTGTGCACACTGGGAACAGGCTCCAGCTGTTCCTCTGCCTCACTGCTGTCTAACTCCGAAGGCACCTGATCACTGCCAGACGGCCTTGGCCCCCTCTCTGCCTCCAACACAGAGCCCTCGTCCGAGCCTTCCCCAGCCTCCAGGACTGACCCATGTTCCTCCGCAACATCCTCGCTGTCCGACTCTGCTGCCAGTTCAGCTGGCCGCTGGTGGGCCGCAACATATGCCTTGTAGCTTAGAATGAGATGACTGTGTACCTACAACTCTTGATCACAGCTTTTACAAGAAGACCTGGAGAAATTCTCCAGGGTGTTGTCCACCAGTGTATTACATACACTGTGTATTACATACATACATACATTAAATGTATGCATGTATGTATGTATTTATACATACAGGCATGCACGCATGCATGCATACATACATACATACATAAATACATTTAATGTGGCTGCCAATTTTGATCCGGTGATCCTGATCCTGAACACAATACAGAAAAACTCAATAGTATAAAGCTGAAATAAAACTAAACAAGGGGAAAATAACAATAAAAGCACCACATAGCATAAATAACTCACCATGCCAAAGCACAGCTATAAGATTCCATTAGTATCCTGGCTTTAACATCTAAGCTCAAGGCCAGATATTGATGACCTTACCGAAAACCACTAGAGTTGGGTGAGTGGACATGCAGACCACTAAAGAAAAATGTTCTGCTGGGCAATAGTGGGTAAAATATTGCCTGATTTGGCTAAATGTCAGTGCCAGTGTTGAGTAACCCCCGGCTGGCTGGCAGGAAAATCCCTACCGTATATAGAATTGGGGGTTGCAATCTATGCTCATTTTAACGTGCCCATTTGGCTAGCTTTCCTGTTACTTTAGCAAATGTAGAGTAGCGCAGGTATGAAATCATAGAAGATTACACAAATTGAAGATGATCAGATTTAGTTAATTGATTAGACTCAGAATGGTGATCCCAGTCTGGTTTGCAACTTCCAGCTATCTCCAGGCCTTGAATCCAATCGATTGGATTCAAATTTTCTAATATCTTCAAGACAAATGCTGCCATCTGCAGTCGACACCCTGATCATTCAAACCAATTTGATGCAGTGATTCTAATGAATTAGTCTATTGAAGGAATCGGATTTAAAGGTGAAATGCCATCAAAGATCCAGTTTAACTCATACGGCCCCAGAGTGACAGTCCTCTCTAAATATCCCATTTCTCTGTGTTTGATCTACAGTATGAATGTATATTTAATAAATTAAACTTTGTGCAAGGAAGGAAGGAAGGAAGGAAGGCCTGTTTCTTTTGAGAAGGAACAGCATATCTGTTAAGAAATGAAACCAAGACTGTAAAGGAAAATGAACATCATCTGTTGGGGCTTTGAGAGAGAAAAAGAGAAGAAACTACACATCAGAATTCCAAGCCTATATGCTTAACAATTTTAACGGGTTGGTTTTCTTGTCTTCACTTAGCCTTGTTTTCTTTACTGTAATTGGCCATTGATATAATCTGCCTTTGATATAAGAAAATAATAACAATAATGTGCATTTTTAAAAACCAGGAGAACAAGATGGTTTGATGGGTGGATTTAGGCTCCATCTCTAAATGTTAGAGAAAAGCTGCCATCTCCTGTTGACCATTGGTAGTTTTAAGTTCAGCATCCTTTTTTCCTCCAACGGCTGTATCTATTTCACAATTTATCGCCAATTTCAGCCTGCTTCTTCATGAGCAGACTGATCGTGAAATTAATTCCTTTTGTTAGCAATGGATTCCGCCTCCCTACTTCTAGAGACCAACTGACAATTTTGCTCTCCACATTTTACCCTCTAATCCATGGCAAAAGCAGCCACCTACAATTCAGAAGAGAGCATTCATATTCAGTAAGGAATACTTTTACCAGCCGGAAAACTCAAAGGAATATGTCCTCACTATGAATCTGAGTGGTGGCTCAGTGGCTAAGACGCTGAGCTTGCCGATCAGAAAAGTCGGCAATTCAGCGGTTCGAATCCCTAGCGGGGTGAGCTCTTGTTACTTGTCCCAGCGTCTGCCAACCTAGCAGTTTGAAAGCACATAAAAAATGCAAGTAGAAAAATAGGAACCACCTTTGGTGGGAAGGTCACAATGTTTTGTGCGCCTTCGGTGTTTAGTCATGCTGGCCACCTGACCATGGAGACGTCTTTGGATGGCGCTGGCTCTTCGGCTTTGAAATTGAGATGAGCACCGCCCCCTTGAGTCGGGAACAACTAGCACATATGTACGAGGGGAACCTTTGCCTTTACCCATGAATCTATCTGTTCATTGAAATAATGAGTACATTCGCACATGATATCAAACAATCATCCTGGTTTGATATCATGTGTTTTTCATCATGACTTGCTGAACAAAGTATGGTGACTTAGTGTTGTAGGACCTCAATAAACCACTTTATTGATTGTACTAAACCTCATAGTAAACCCTGAGTTGAATATATAAAGCTTGCCAGTATGGAATAATAGGTTTTCACCCCATGTCTCTAAGACCAGAGCTTTGTTTTGCCATAATTAGGACAGTACCACCTCAACAACCCTACATAACCTTTGGAACTCCTTGCCTAAGCATTCTTGCTTAACTTCCTATCAACTGCTCATCTTAACAAATTAACAGAGTTGGAATGGACCTTATAGGTCATCCAGTCCAACCCCCCCCCCCCACTCAAGCTTTCATCATTTCTGACAAATGGCAGTTCAGTCTCTTCATGAAAGCCTCCAGTGATGGAGCTCCCACAACTTCTGAAGGCAACTTCTGTTCCATGGGTTGATTGTTCTCACTGTCAAAATGTTCCTCCTTATTTCTAGGTTGAATCTCTCCTTGTTCAGTTTCCATCCATTGTTCCTTGTCTGGCCTTCAGGTGCTTTGGAAAATAGCTTCTTCTAGACCTGCAGCCAGTTGTAATGGATTATTATTCTAACAGGTTCCTAATGAAAGAATTTTTGGTGTAGTTTTTCCTGTGGTCTTTTCAATGAAACAGGGGAATTATTGTTTCCTCATCCCTTCCAATTTCTACACTGCCTGCTTACACTGTAAGTAATTCTGGGCAATTGTTGCAAAGTTATGCACACAGATGGCTAAAAATGCCACGGAGCCTGCTTTTTGTTAGACTAGGAGTTATGTTACATGCTCATACTTTGGGAAGGGTGAAGCTGATTGGGTTAGATGTTAAGGTCATGTCAATGATTTCAATTTCAGGGATTTCAAAAAAGAGAAACCTACAGAAACTGTCTAAACTACAGTACTACCATTCCAAATTATATTGAGCTAGTTCGACCATTGTATGTGGCTTTCTTATCTTCTATGTAGATCTCGGCATAGGAAGGTATTCATTCATAAGAAATCATAAGGAATCATTCAGGAAAAAATTATTCCATGTCTAGGTTTTCTTTCTTATACATGCATGCATACATACATACATACATATATACATACATACCAGGGGTGGGTTTCAGGCGGTTCGCGGCGGTCCCCGCGAACCAGTGGTCGGCGAACCTGGAAGTAAGTAACTTCCGGAAACGCCGAAGGGTCCACCCGCCCGCCCGCGTTTCTTACCTGGTTTTGACGAGTTCTGCGCTTCCACGCATGCGCAGGACGCATACAGCGCCTGCGCGATCCTCCAGGAGCAGCTGGAGCATCGCACAGATGCTAGTACGCATGCGGGCACTGTGCGTGTGCACGAGGACGCCGCCGGCCCCATTCCAACCGAACCGGTTGGAACGGGGCGAGAAACCCACCCCTGATACATACATACATCTTTATTGATACATTTTTTATAAATGTAAAAAGTTCCATATCTATCTGAACAGCGTGTTGTCTGCGCAGTTAATTTTAAGTAGAAATACAATCATCATCCTAATAATAATCCTAATAAACATGTCAATTTTAATCACAAATCAATAATACAATTAGTTTACCCATCTTGCAAAATTTTCAGTACAATTTTTAAAAATTATCTTTTTAATCTTTTTGATTTCTAACCTCTGCTTTTGTTAGTTCGCCATCAGTAAAACAAATCCCATGTTAAAAAGTATTCTGTTACTTCCTTACCTTTTATTTTAAATGTTAATCTATCTATCTCAGTACATTCTAATATTTATGTCTAGGTTTTCATGAGATCTGGTGCATTGGAAGGCTATTTCATCTTTTAAAAAAGCGATGCCCCCTTTTTTTTTAACAGAAAGGCTCTAAAACAATGCACTTTAATAATGGGAGAACTGTGTAGTTCTTCGTTAAGAAGGCTAGCATTCACCCTTAAAGTCTTCAGTGGGTTTAGAAGATTGACTGAAAAATGGCCATCAACTGTGCACTTCTGCTTTAATCTTGAAATCCCTGTCCATTTTCAGAAATTTGCCTTAAACCACAAAGTGATGGCTAACAAACCATAGGTAAAGATAAAGGTTTCCCTCGGACATATATGCTAATCGTTCCCGATTCTAGGGCCGGTATTGATCTCCATTTTAAAGCCGAAGAGCCAGCGCTGTCTGAAGATGTCTCCGTGGTCATGTGTCTGGAATGACTAAACACCGAAGACGCAGGGAACACTGTTACCTTCCTACCAAAGGTGGCCCCTATTTTTCTACTTGCATATTTTTACGTGCTTTCGAACTGCTAGGTTGGCAGAAGCTGGGACAAGTAACAGGAGCTCACTCCATTACGCGGCGCTAGGGATTCAAACCGCTGAACTGCCGACCTTCTGATCAACAAGCTCAGTGTCTTAGCCACTGAGCCACCACGTTAAACCATAAACAAACCATAAACAGCTTTATTTTGTTTACACGTTTGATGTTTTGTTTTCGGCTCTGTTCCTAGAGGGTCTTTTTTTTAAATCCCCAGACTGAAGAACATACTAAACAAACCAAGCATGAATCTGGCCATGGTAAGTTAGCTACATCCATTCTCATGAGGACTCCATAGGGACACTGAAGCAGTGTCTTCTAGCACATAAGAATTTGCCCAGATTGCGCCTTGCCATGTTGTTCAAACACACCTGCTATCAGAGATGGCACATTATAACAACAGAGAGTTGCACATACGAGATGGTGTTTTTCTGTGAAAACACTACAGTTGGAGAATGAACCAAGATTGCCTAAGGTGCACGCGAGGTATTATTTTGGGGTGGTGGTTAGTTTTTTTGCACTCCCAAAAGATTTACAATGCCTTTACAAGTTTTCTTTTGAAATAGATTTTGAATGTTGTGTTTTAAAAAAAAAATGTATTTGTCTACATCCTCCAGCCTCTTTCCATTATGGGGGAGAAGCATTAAGACCTCTCCAAGGAATCTGTAAATCAACATACACACATACATTTAAGACTCTGGAATATTTAGCTAGCTTTTTGTAACCGGTTCATCAAAATCGTGAGGTTTTGACAAGGGGCTCCAAATCATAGCAGCTTAAAATGCACCCTTCAGATTTCTCTTTTCCTACCTGAAACACCATTAGCTCATCCCTCTGGATCCCTCTTCCTCCCCCCCCAATCTCCCTCCCTTCATTCCCCTTTTTCCATTTCTTCAAAAGGAGAATAACCTGTGGTATCCCCCCCCCCACTCTTTTTTTTTCTAAGAAACTAATGGACTCCTTAAATAGCAAAAATTGCACCCTGTAATTAAGATCTTGCTTTTTAAATGATTAATCATTCTAACCCCTTTGAGCAGCTTCCCACTTACTTCTCCTCTTCCATTGAAATGCAGATCAGAGGAGTGGGGAAGGGAGGGGGTGGTTGGTAGAGACTGGGAGAGCACTTAAATCCCTCACAGCTGTCCTTCTGTTTGGTGATCTCTCCAGCTGCCCAGTTATCTGAAGGCCTGATGGATGTGACTACCTCACCAGAGCTATAGCTCATCTGAGCTTCTTTTTTTTTTTTTAAATTGTGATCCACCAATCAGGCTTCCTTTTCCTCACCACACCTAGGAAGGTTTATTATACAGGTACACTATGAACAGCAAGAGGAAAGGATGTGTGTGTGTGTGTGTGTGTGTGTGTGTGTGTGTGTGTAGCTGATAAAGGAGGAGAGCCTGTGGCTTAGTGGCTAACATAACTGCCTAATATGTAATACAGCCCAGGTTCAAATCCCAGTAAGGGTATGGCTAGCTGATGAGAGCTAAATAGCTTGAAATAGATCTATACTAGTCTCCCTTTATTTATTTATCAGCACAAATGCAACACACACACATATATGTATGTATGTATGTATGTATGTATGTATATACACACACACACACACACACACACACACACACACACACATATATGTATACACACACACACACACACACACACACACAAATCCCTCCCAGTTACCCTGAAATAGGAGAAGGCAATATGTTGTCTGTGGACACCTCAGTTGACATCTGTCAGGCTCCCTGCCCCCTGACATTATTTTAATTAAAAGAGTCTTTTAATTAAAAATAATAATTATTGAGAAGCTGGCAAAGTGCCAGTTTCTGGCATCATCTTTATTTACCCGATTATCTCTGGGTTTCACACTGGCCTGATTGGCATATTTAGAACATTAACATGGAGGGTGTGGGGCTCTGTTTGGAAGTGTACCCAGCTGCCTCCCTCTCCCCCCTCCTCCCCCCAAAAAAACCTCAGTGAAGGAGCATCATGGAAGATAGCAAGAACAATCGCCTGGAGAATGGACAAGCCCAGGTGACCGTTTGCTCCAACCAAACTCCATTTGTTCATCTCTGCTCAAGAAGAGAGACACCCATCCCCCCAAAGGGAATGTGACTTAATATAAGGATGCACTTTTTCCACTCGTGTACTGGATGCATGATATTGGTTTTTTGGCTCTTGGATGGTTATATAGAAAAAGGTTTCAGATAGTCTGGATATATTAAATCTCGTGTGGAAGAGTTTTTTTGTTGGCATGCAACTTAAGGACTTACAGGTTTTCAGTGGTTGGCTTCATAGACTTGGTGAAGCCTGAGGAGAGCACATCTTTCTCCTTCTGTCCTGGCCACTTTTAACAGAGGCACAATTGAGAGTGTTTTAACAAACTGCATCCCTTTTGGTTTGGTGGCAGCAGTGCCTCAGATACAAAGTCCATACAGAGAGTGGTGAGGACAGTAGAGAAGATTATAGGAAGTTCGCTTCCAGTTATTCAGGATACTGCTTATAAGCGCTACTTGCTTAGAGCTCAAAGCATTGTTAGAGAACCCACAAACCCACTGCAGGGTCTGTTACTATTGTTCCACTCTGGGAGGAGGTTTCGAAGTGTTTCTAGCAGGACTACCAGTTTCTGTAACATCTTTGTTTCTTATGCCATCCACCTGGTAAACTTGCAAGATTAGTTTTTCTCACCATGTATGGATGGCATACATCTGAATTAAACTGTGTTGTTTCTCTGCGTCATATAATATATGTGGGTATATACATAATTTTGAATTGATTCATTTTAGAAGTTAGAAGTTAGAATAACAGAGTTGGAAGGGACTTTGGAGGTCTTCTAGTCCAACCCCTTGCTTAGGCAGGAAACCCTACTCTACTTCAGACAAATCTTCTTAAAAATGTCCAGTGTTGGGGTATTCACAACTTCTGGAGGCAACTTCTGTTCCACTGATTAATTATTCTAATTGTCAGGAAATTTCTCCTTGGTTCTAAGTTGCTTCTCTCCTTGATCAGTTTTCAAGCTTAATATCATTGACTGTGAGAGGGGTCTTGGAGTCTTAGTGGACAACCAGCTAAATATGAGTCAGTAGTGTGCAGTAGTAGCCAAAAACGCCAATGCAATCCTAAATTGCATTAATAGAGGGATACAATCAAGATCAAGTGAGGTACTAATACCACTCTATAAAGTCCTAGTAAGATCACACCTAGAGTACTACATCCAATTTTGGTCACCACACTATAAAAAAGATGTTGAGACTCTAGAAGACGTGCAGAGAAGAACAACCATGTTGATTAGGGGACTGGAAGCTAAAATATACAATGAACAGTTGCAGGAATTGGGCATGGCTAATCTACAGAAGAAAAGGACCAGGGAAGACATGATAGCAGTCTTCCAATATTTGAGGGGCTGCCACAGAGAGGAGAGGGGTCAAGCTATTTCCCAAAGACAATGAATAATGGATGGAAGCTGACCAAGGAGAGATTCAGCCTAGAAACAAGGAGGACCTTTCTGACAGTGAAAACAATCAACCCAAGGAACAGAAGTTGCCTTCAGAAGTGGTGGGAGCTCCATCACTTGAGATTTTAAAAGAAGAGACTGGACTGCCATCTGTCAGAAATGGTGTAGGGTCTCCTGCTTGAGCTGGGGAGGGGGGGTTGGACTAGATGACCTATAAGGTCCCTTCCAACTCTGTTAATCTAATAATCTGTTATCTGTTATTTTTGTTTTCGCCTTCATTGACGGGCAGTCAAACCATCTGTGGGAATCCTTTCCTCGTGGTGGAATTTTACACCAGAATCCTCTTGTCTTTCTTTTCTCTAGCTGATGTCCATGACTTTCAGTTCCATTGTGACTTGACCAAAGGTGGCATGATTGTGATTGGTTCTACACACACACACACACACACACACACACACACAACCCCTTATGTGGTCTGAATGATGATTCTTATGGGATGTGGGAAGAAAGGAGGGAGACTTTGTCTTTCTCTCCAACCCTGACAAACAACACAGTTGTCCTTTTCTATTCAGGATCTTCACACGGTTCAAGCCCCAGACAACACACACCCTGATCTAGACTGAATCAATGCCAAATCAGTATGCAGAGGTAGAATCCACTTGGTAGTGGATTAGCATAAACACTCTAGGAGGCAAATAGAGATACAAACAGCCCCTATGTGCCATGTGGAGATGCCTCTTTGTTACTTGGCTCTCTCCCCTCCTCCCTTTAAGTACAAAGTTGCAGACGTCTGTTAAATGTCAATTATGGGTGGGAAAAAAAGATGTCTGCTTAAGTCTTAGTTATGGGCTTCTTTTTGCCACAGAGATCTTTTTTAAAAAAAAAAATGAGCGAGAGACTTAGGCTAACCCAACAATGCATCCAGCTATCAGATGTGGAGGTTGCAACTCTATAAACAAGCCAGAGCTTTAATGGAGGCTGGCGGGAATGCAAATGAATAAGAGGAGAAGCTTTCAGAGGGTGAGCCATCTTGTCTTTTTTTTTTTTGGGACTTGGGAGGAGTGGGAAGGAAGGATAATAAAATAAAAGGAGGCGCAAGAGAAAAAAATAGACTTGCTTCGAGGGGGAAAGACAATTCACTGTTATACATTGGGATGCTTTCACTGATATCTGTTGTCGTGCCTTGGAAAGCTAGGAATAAATTGGAATGAATTGGAATAAATCCAGGGGGCATTAGAATATTTGGATAGGAGCATTAAGTTCTCATTAAGTTGAAGTCCCAGAAGACATCAATTGAGACTTCAAGAAGGTCCAGTAAAAAGATACGCTTGGAGGAACAATTCTTAACCACATGTCCCGTTTTGGATATAGAAACGAATGCAATTCCTTTATTCTTGATGCGCCTTTTTCCTCTAATCAGAATAATTTAGGTTTTCATAGGATTTATAAAAAAAAGCAAACAAAATAGACAAATATATTTCACCAGTGGCAATCTTGCTCTGAGACTGAAAAAAACTATTGTCTGGTAGTGACTGAAACCAAACTCATGTATTTGGAGATGAGATGATGCTTTATTTGGGTGAGATTTGAAATAATTATTTTAGACTGCAGTATTTCCATAACTTTCTACTGAGTTTTGCGTTCAGGAAACATGCTGGCGAGATCCTGCACCTTCCTACCTGAATTTCAATGCAGGATCCAGGCCCCTCATTTCACCTAGGTGATTTTTTAAATGTGATCAGACAAGTAGCTATTTAATAACCGTATATTCATAACACAAAGAAAATGGGCAGAGATCCTATCTCCTATCTAGTGACCTACTGAAAAATGTAGTAACCATGCACTTAGTGGAGAGTGATAGATGTATATCCTATATTTCACTGGACAATCCATTCTTGGTGGTGCCTACAGCACACTGTGATGAGGTCGGAATGACAAGAGCAAAGTGATGTCATCACATCCAGTATATGCTACAATTGTGAACCTACATCCTGATAACAAGTACAATAACCCAAATCACAGCTTTTGTGTAATGAGACGTGTTTCACCACTTGCCTCCACCCAGAGGACCTTATCCCCTGCCTCTTTCATGTCTGTTCCACTAAATCTCAAGGTAAGAAAACGGAATGGAATCCATCCCTGTTCATTATTATCTTCTTTTAACTATTCCATAATTCCTTGTGGGGTGGAGTCTGGGGGAACTGAATGGAGCAAGCTGGGTTTTTACTGGCCAGATGCCCTTCCTGTTGCCAATGCAGAATTTTGTTCAGCAGATATATTTTCATTGTGCCCAGAGAGAGAAATATCTGCCTCTACCTAGGATTGAACTCACAGTCTCCTGAATGTGAAGTGAGAGCGCCACTTCTAGGCCACCACATCACTCCAATGGAATCCATGGACTGCAAGGCGATCAAACTGGTCAGTCCTAAAGGAGATCAACCCTGAAGTGTGCCCCAACATCAGCTGCACATCACAAAGTGAGGAACCCTTGGTACTAATGAGCTTTCTTTGCCCAGTAATAGAAGATCCAGAAGAGACACGAGCTCAGAGAACATCAAGAACTCAATAGTACAGTTCCCTATAGGGCTGTCCTGCTTGTACAATTTTGAAGGAGCTTTCCTGCCCCAAGCTGAGGTTTCTTACTTTGCTTTGCTTCCCGCTGTCAGCAGTTGAACCATCTTCTCCTGTCTACATGAGAGATCCTATCTGAACATCTATTTTCCCATTTGCAATGTATGGCTGTGAAAGTTGAACTGTAAGGAAGGCTGAATGCCAAAAAAATTGATGCCTTTGCACTCTGGTGCTGGAGAAGATTTCTGCAAGTCCCTTGGACTGCAAGGCGATCCAACCGGTCAGTCCTAGAGGAGATCAACCCTGACTGCTCTTTAGAAGGCCAGATCCTGAAGAGGAAACTTAAATCCTTTGCCCACCTAATGAGAAGGAAGGACTCCCTGGAGAAGAGCCTCATGCTGGCAAAAGAAGAAGGCGATGGAAGAGAATGAGGTGGCTGGATGGAGTCATTGAAGCAGTTGGTGTGAGCTTAAAAGGACTCCAGAGGACGGTAGAGGACAGGAAGGCCTGGAGGAACATTGTTCAAGGGGGTGCAATGGGTCGGACACAACTTTGCAACCAATAACAATGATTGAAAATAACAACAAGAACAAGAACAACAACAATAATAAAGAAACACTTCAAAAAAGCAAGTACAAATTTAGTAGAAAGACGTGTAGCGTATGGGGACTAGGATGTAAAACTAAACACCTGTTTTGCAGAGGAAGAAAACTATGAAATTGCAGTAGAATAGGCTTGAGCCCAATCCATGCCCTCACCCATTTTGTTGCTTCAGATATGACATTTCCCTCCCCCTCCCATTGCATAAAAAGTTAAATGTAGCTTTTGTCTTCCAAAGGTTCCCCAGAGCTCAACCTTGTCATAGGTTTTCAGTCTGAATTGTCACTTGGATATAGTTTGCAGTGCTAATCTGGGTTTTATTTTCAAAGAAAGGATTCATGGCAGAAGACGGATGGAGTTCAAACTGCTCACTTATCCGTAATTAGCCAAGGATATTCAAATTGCATTAATCCAGGTCAGATAATTTTACTAAATGATGTGAAGTTAGGGAATGAACTTGTCATTTGTGGTCCTCATTTTTAGTTTTTTTTCCCCTCTGTGAACTGTTATGGCAATCTTTGCAAGGGAATAGATAGAGGAAAAGAATTTAAGTTGATGTGGAAAGGTAAAA
The DNA here is from genome assembly GCF_009769535.1 of Thamnophis elegans. Lineage (NCBI taxonomy): Eukaryota > Metazoa > Chordata > Lepidosauria > Squamata > Natricidae > Thamnophis > Thamnophis elegans. Next base: position 13,317,717 of record NC_045556.1, on the reverse strand, counting down.
GTTCCCCTCGCACATATGTGCTAGTCGTTCCCGACTATAAGGGGCGGTCCTCAGCTCCATTTCAAAGCCAAAGAGCCAGCGCTGTCCGAAGACATCTCCGTGGTCATGTGGCCAGCATGACTAAACACCGAAGGTGCATGGAACGCTGTTCCCTTCCCACCAAAGGTGGTTCCCATTTTTTCTACTTGCATTTTTTACATCCTTTTGAACTGATAAGTTGGCAGAAGCTGGGACAAGTAACGGGAGCTCACTCAGTTACGCGGCGCTAGGATTCGAACCACCGAACTGCCGACCTTTCTGATCGACAAGCTCAGTGTCTTAGCCACTGAGCCACGGCGTTCCCTAGTTGATGTGTACATACACAAAGAAATGGAGCATTTTTGTTCTGTTCTGATCTGATTTGCTAATTCTGAATTGTTGTTGTTGTTGTTCATTACACAGTCAGCCAGATACTGGATCTGGCATTTTTATCCACTTATTCAGTCCTTCCCAAGGACCTGGGATATGCAGATGTTGTCTGGTGGACCAGCACTGATGATGTTACCTAATTTGGCTAATGAAACATCCACAAGGAAACAACCAAGTTCAGAGAGCACCAAGGACCCCCTCATTTCAACCCTGAGCTACAGATATTCTCTTTTATTGGTGGTATTAAAGGCCTTGTGGAAGGATGTAAGCTCTTCCAGGTGAAGTTGCCTTTTGCAATTGACTGGTGGTGATTTTGTCAATGTCACTGATATTCAAGTGGTGCCTGCATTGTTATCATTAATTTTAACTTCACCTGTTATATATTATGGTCAACTCATGGTGGCAAACATGCCTAATCCTGCTGCCTCCTAATTTATGCCCTTGAAATGATCCTGGTGCCTTAAAAAGGATGAGAAAAGCCTCTGCTTCTCATTTTCGTTATAGTGATCATAATCACTATTTTTTGCCTAAATAAGAAGCTGTCATACTTCAAAGCAGGTTTCCCCCCCCCCCCGCCCCTCTTAAAACAAAGATCTTCTCTTTAATTGTTATTTCCAGGAACATATTAAGGTTTCAAATATTCTCGAGAGATAGGGAAATAGTTACATCTTTGCATTTTTTAAACCTGCCATACTTAAAACTCGGTGAAAAAGTTTCTACAGAGATGCTTTATGCTTTTCCTCATTACGGCTGATCCCTAAGTCCCTCTAACAATACCCTGAGTTGTTATGCAGTGGGAAACTTCATGTTTGTTTGAATGGGGCTGGGAAAAAACAGGTGTCCTGTAGAGGGACATTTATCACCGAATCCAGCAAAACTGTGAGACGGAGCAGCCAGCATGTTTTATGACCACTGAAGAAGGGCAAATGAAAGGAGCTACCCTTGTCTCCTTATGCAAATCCTTGCATCCTTCTCTACACCCCACAACCCCGAGACGCTCCAGAGAAAGACGTTGCAGTTATATGGCTTGGAATTTGAGAAGAGATGTTATCTGCCAATCAAATGCCATTGAAGGAGGAGAAAGAGGGAGGGAAACTCACCCTATAAAACAAGTTGTTTGATCTGAATCTCCTTATCCTGTTAACCTGAGGACGGCCAGTCTAGGCCTCGGCCCTCCAAGTGTGGGCCTCACGCCACTTTGCCTAGCAACAAGGCCAAGACCAGCGCCGAAGAAAAGGCCCATTTTTGTCTGTGAAAGATTCATCATTTGGGGCTCAAAGTGGTCCCTCCCCTCTTTCAAATACTTGTCAGCAGGGAGAATACAGCTTAGATACGAAGCTGATCAGATCATAGCTAAGCTGCACTCCGTGGCCACTAAAACTGCCAGCAGACTTTCAAACAACTTCACAGAGTGTCTGCCTAATGTTATGTCTGGAAGGGCGGTGGAGAGAGGCGCGGAAGACAATAACGTCTGCTGGAGACTTGTTCCAATTCTTATTTATTCCCCTCGGTGTCTGCATGTCCAGATTTCTGGGCCCCGGGTGAAAGACAGGGGTGCAGTTGAGTCATTTGACATTTTTGGACATAATGAGCTGATGAGAATGACCTCTGGATGTGCATAGCATTGCAGAGGGGAAGCAAGCAACTCATAGGGACATAAACAGTATTTTGTCGTAGATGGTGTGATGGTGTGTGTATTTGTGTGTGTGTGTGTGTGTGTGTGTGTGTGTGTGCATTCTATAACAAAATGCTATTTATGTCCCCATTTGTTGTAGATAAAGAAATGAAGGGAGACTAGTATAGATCTATTTCAAGTTATTTAGCTCTCATCAGTGAGCCATACTCTTTGCTGGGATTCGAACTTGGGCTGCTTACATATTAGGCAGTTGTATTAACCTCTAAGACACAGGTTCTTCTCCTTTTATCAGTATGGTCCCTCCCATATTTGGGCAGATCAGGTGGTTTGACAGAAAAAAAAAACACTTAATCTCTTCCCTGGCTCAGCTGATAAAAGGAGGAGAACTAGTGGCTTAGAGGTTAATACAACTGCCTAATATGTAAGCAGCCCAAGTTCGAATCCCAGCAAAGGTATGGCTAGCTGATGAGAGCTAAATAGCTTGAAATAGATATATATTAGTCTCCCTTCATTTTTTTTATCAGCAAAAATGTAACACAAAATGGTTTGTTGTGAAAGTGACTCCCTGGAAGGCTCCTGGAGTGGGGCTGAAAGGTGAAAGGGAAGCATTATGCTCCCTCCCATATTTGGGCAGAGCAGGTGCTTTAACAAAAGAAAAAAAAATACTACAGTATAAGCGAACTGATTAGATGCCACCCAAAAAATACAGTATATCCGGCCTGCTTCAAAAATCATCGGTGATGGAATTACATTCTAGATCCCATTTGATGGATCTAGAATTTGGAGACAATGTGCAGGTACTCTAGACTCATCTGCTGGGATACTCAGAGCAGCTGGCGACAAAACTTAACAGGGGATGCAGCTGCAAAAATGGTCAATGTGATTTTAGACTTCACCAACAATAGCATCGTTTCTGAATCACAGCATTGGTCGTGCTTCAGTGGTGGGTTTCAAAAATTGTTTGATCCTACTCTGTGGGTGTGGCCTCCTTTGTGGGAGTAGCTTGCCACCCATGTGACCGGTTGGGAGTGGCTTGCCGCCCATGTGACCGGATATGAAAATGCCGACGACACTTGTCAGAACCACCTTAAATTACCTCACACACAGCACTGGCATGCATAAGAACATGATGTAAACTTGTTTTTTAAAAGGCATCTTTGGTTTGCGTTAAAACAACTTCAACACACGCAATGTTCTGATTGCACCACAAACGCAGTAGTCATCCTTACCTTTCACAGAGGCACTGAGTTTTATAAATAGGAGCATGATAGTGTAGAATAATCATATTCAAGGACCAGTGGTGGGTTTCAAAAATTTTTGGAACTTCTTCTGTAGGTGTGGCCTGCTTTCCGGGTCCACTGGTGGAACCTCTTCTAACCCGTTCGGTAGATTTGACGAACCGGTTCTATCGAATAGGTGTGAACTGGTAGGAACCCACCTCTGTCGTGCTTCATTCTGAATATGGATTTGAGTCTGAAGAAATCCAATGGAAACTAACTTGGTCTTGCCAATAAATGCACATGTTTTTCTAACCCTCCATTAACTTTTTACTGGCTTGTCTCTACATAGAGCAGGGCATGCAGGAATTCATAAGCTGATAATTAAGGAAAAAGAAATGCAAGCAATTGTGTATGAGGCTAAGAGCAATTTTCTAAGAGGATCTTCGGGGGTGGGGGGGATGTTGTTTTTTAAAAAACAGCCAATGCAGATTTGCTTGTTTGTTTAGGGATTTAAATCTCCATACTCAAGAGTATCTAATATTTAATAGTATGTAAATCCAGTCATAGAGATGGATGTCTCGTGAGTTCTTATGGCGTTGAGAGTTGAATCAACAATTCATGTGGAAAATTGCCCAATAGACGTATATGTCAACTTAGCTGAATAGCAGGGGCATTGGGACTTCTCTTGAAGTTACAGTTTGTGATACCTGTTTTACCTCCAAGCAGAAAGAAAACACATGCATGGAATATCTACAGAGATTCTCAGTCATCAGGTCAGGTCATGCTTGTCCCCCAAAAGTGCTTTTTTCAAAAATTGGCCTGCTGCCAATTACCTCCAATAGACTGATCAGATCCCACAGATTAGGCCTCCTCCGAATTCCATCTGCCGGCCAATGCCGACTGGCGACTACCCGGAGGAGAGCCTTCTCTGTGGCTGCTCCGACCCTCTGGAACGAGCTCCCCGTGGAGATTCGAACCCTCACCACCCTCCAGGCCTTCCGCAAAGCCCTTAAAACCTGGCTGTTCCGACAGGCCTGGGGCTAAAGAGTTGTTGCCCCCCTTCTCGAATGGTATGGTTGTTGTGTGTTTTTAAATTTTGTATTGTTATGTCTCGTCTTTTTTATCCCACTGTCTGTACCTCCTTCCCTGATTGAATTGTGAGCCGCCCTGAGTCCCCTTCGGGGAAAAGGGCGGCATATAAATGTAATCAATCAATCAATCAATCAAAAGTTAATTGTTTATCCTTGAAGATGTTTTGCTTCTCATCTGAGGAGCGTCCTCAGTTCTTCAGCCAGAACTGAAGAAGCTTCTTGGATAAGGAGCAAAACATCTTCAAGGAAAAATAAAGAAAGTCCAATTGCCTTTTGAAAAAGCACTTTGGAGACCACCATGAGTGGAACAGGCTGAAAAGAATATTGGTAACTGGAAAAAAATATTTTTATGACCTTCCCAAGCAAAGAGCTGTGTTTGACATGTTTGTGATCGTAGCCACAACTAAACAAGTGAGGAATCATTCTGTTAATGCTAAGGCCACTAAAGATGACATTTGCCAAACTGTACTAAATGTTACTCCTGTATCATTCACTTTAGAGCACTGCATACCAAAACAACTAGACACAAGAACAGTTTTTTTGCCGAATGCCATCACTCTGCTAAACAAATAATTCGGTCACCACTGTCAAACTATTCACTAAGCCTGCATTGCTATTACTATTAGTCTTCTCATCGTTCCTATCACCCATCTTCTCTCGTTTATGACTGCAGGACTGTAACTTTGTTGCTTGTATCCTTACGATTTATATTGATATTGTTTCCTGATTGCTTATTTGTACCCTATGACTATCCTCAAGTGTTGAACCTTATGATTCTTGAGGAATGTATCTTGTCTTTTTATGTACACCAAAGATAAATTCCTTGTGTGTCCAACCACACTTGGCCAATAAAGAATTCCATTCCATTCCATTCCATTCCATTCCATTCCATTCTATTCTATTCTATTCTATTCTATTCTATTCCTGCCACTAGCTGAGCAAACATAATTGTCAAGCAGGACCATGGACAGCACATGATGGAATTGTCCTTAGGACATTGTTTGCAAGGGTTCCACCACACAACCGCGGTCGACTAAAGCGCGTGTGACTAAAGCGCGGTGACAAAACCGCGCCGTCAAAACCGCGCGACAACAGCGCGCCGATAACAGCGCGCCGACAGAAGCGCGCTGTAACATAACCCTAAAAATAACCCTAAACCTAACCCTAACCCTAACTAAACCTAACCCTAAACCTAACCCTAAACCTAACCCTAACCCTAACCCTAACCCTAACCCTAACCCTAAACCTAAACCTAAACCTAACCCTAAACCTTACCTTAAGTTAAATCGCGCTTCTGTCGGCGCACTGTTGTTGGTGCGCTGTTGTCGCACGCTTTTGACTTTCGCGGTTTTAGCGCCACGGTGTTGTCGGCACGCTTTTGACTTTCGCGGTTATGTCGTGCCACGGTTTGCAAGCTGGCTGAGGAATTCTGCAAATGGAAAGCCATCCATCTTACATTTGCTGAGGTTGAGAACTATTGGTGTAAGAGAATTCTGTCCCTCCCAAACAGACAAGCCGGGACATGCCTCTAGCAAGCACATGGAGATGGATGGATAAACACGGTTTCCCTGTCCTTCTGATTTAACCATTAAACCCAAGCCCCCCACGACCCACATAAAACTACAGTATTGCTCTGTAGAAGGCTGCTACTTATCTTTACCTTGCAAGAGGATCACCTCTGTAAAACAATTAAAGGCAAAGGTTCCCCTCGCACATATGTGCTAGTCGTTCCCAACTCTAGCGGGCGGTGCTCATCTCCGTTTCAAAGCCAAAGAGCCAGCGCTGTCCGAAGACGCCTCCATGATCATGTGGCCAGCATGACTAAATGCCAAAGGAGCACAGCATGCTGTTACCTTCCCACCAAAGGTGGTCCCTATTTTTTTCTACTTGCATTTCTACATGCTTTCGAACTGCCAGGTTGGCAGAAGCTGTGACGAGTAACGGGAGCTCATTCCATTACGCGGAGTGAGGGATTCGAACCGCCGTGCTGCTGATCTTTCTGATCGACAAGCTCAGCCTCTTAGCTGCTGAGCCACTGTGTCCCTTAGGAAAACAATTAAGAATAACTAAATAACTAGAATGCTCCATGTGTTGTAGAGGGGGCAAAAAACCCAACCCTCACAATTCCTTTGGTTGTGTTGATATCAAGTAATATCACCGCATCTCCAAAGACAAGCCACATCTCCAAAGACAAGCCACTTTCCCAGAACTGAGCAGGCCATGCTTCTCGTCCATTACCACATGAATAAAATAAGGTCAGTTGAGAGAAGAATGGACAAACCCCAGTGTCCACTCAAGCAGACAATTTGGCTAGTAAACTGACATAATTACAAGGGACGGAGAGGAGGGGGGGAAGCAAGCCTCTCGCTTGTGCTTCAGAGGGCTTCACCCCTGCTGGTTTACTGGACATTGGGGCTAGTTGCTGATTAGAAACCGTATGTCCTTTTCAAGAGCTCAAAGTGATTGGTTGCGTTAATCTGATTACAATTCCCCCCCCCCCCCACATCCTAGATTTCTTTCAGAAAACCCAGGAGTGCTTCACATACGCATGGAGATTGGCAAGCGCACACACATGGTGACAGGTATGGTGGCTAATGTGTCCATAGGAATGGACTTGGCTTCTGGATGTACAGTGCATGCATCTCTACCTTCAATAGCAATAGCAATAGCAGTTAGACTTATATATCACTTCATAGGGCTTTCAGCCCTCTCTAAGCGGTTTACAGAGTCAGCATATTGCCCCCACAGTCTGGGTCCTCATTTCACCCACCTCGGAAGGATGGAAGGCTGAGTCAGCCCTGAGCCGGTGAGATTTGAACAGCCGAACTGCAGAACTGCAGTCAGCTGAAGTAGCCTGCAGTGCTGCATTTAACCACTGTGCCACTTTGACTCTTCAAGGAAGAGTACAAAGCAAATCTGACCTAAGCAGGGGACATAATCATATGAAAATATGAAGAAGGGTTGCAGGAACTGGGTAGGTCTAGTTTAATGAAAAGAAAGACTAGGGGAGACTTGATAGCAGTGTTCCAATATCTCAGGGGTTGCCACAAAGAAGAGGGAGTCAAACTATTTTCTAAAGCACCTGAGGGTAGAACAAGAAGCAATGGGTGGAAACTAATCAAGAGAAGCAACTTAGAACTAAGAAGAAATTTCCTGACAGTTATAACAATTAATCAGTGGAGCAACTTGCCTCCAGAAGCTGTGAATGCTCCAACACTAGAAGTTTTTAAGAAAATGTTAGATAACCATTTGTCTGAAGTGATGTAGAGTTTCCTGCCAAGCAGTGGGTTGGACTAGAAGACCTCCAAGGTCCCTTCCAATTCTATTCTATTCCATTGCCCCCCATCCGCCTATCTCAAGTTTCCTCTCTTTTTTTATGTGAATCTCAGGATGCTTGAAAATTTCATCCAAATTTCCCTTGCTGATACAAACTTCCTGATTTGGTGAAACATGCCACAGCTGCACCTCTAATTTTTTGGGCTCACATCTTCATTCTGCAACCTTCCTGGCTGTCCACATTTTGCAATCTAAAGAAATACAGTAGGAGGAATGAAAAAATTTCTTCCTGATAAGCAACTTAGAGCTAAGGAGAAATTTCCTGACAGTGAGAACAATTAATCAGTGGAACAACTTGCCTCCAGAAGTTATGGATGTTCTGTCACTGGAGGTTTCTGAGAAGAGATTATACAACCATTTGTCTGAGATAGTATAGGGTTTCCTGCCTTAGCAGGGGGTTAGAATAGAAGACCTCTAAACCAAGGTCCTTCCAATGCTGTTATTCTGTTAAAATACAAATATGCAAACATGCCCTTCCTTAGAACAACACATACAGATGTACACAATTTCAAGGATGCAACCATGAGCCTTAAGCATCAAGTGTGCCATGGGACTGTAGTCCTGGATTGACAATCAGCATCTCACAAGGAGGTCCTGTATATATCGAAGCTATTGCTGTCTGGCATCACATTTGTGGAGACACATGCAGAAAGACTCAGTTATTTTTACTAGGTATATGTACTGACTTTACAGTGGTAGAGACTAATTTGGTTCTACACCTAATAACGGCAGCAAGACTGTTGGTGGCGCAATACTGGAAGAAGGAAGACTTGCCTACAACTCAAGAATGGACATTGAAAGTTACAAACCTAGCCGAGATGGCTAAAATATCGGCATATCTTAAAGACCATTCAAATGAGAGATATAAACGAGACTGGAAAAAATGGATTGACTATATACAAAACAAATATGGGACTAAGAAATTACAGATAGCCTATGCTTAAGATTAGGAACAATCTAAACTGCTCAAAGTTAGTGTAACAGGAAGAAGCTGAGTTCAATGCAGAGATGTTATTAATTTCCTTTTTTTAATTTCCTTTGTCTTAATATATTTTAGACTGTGTTTGTTAAAAATCTATACCGTGTACGGGCTCTGGGAAGTCGGGGGGGGAGGGAGGTGGGGTGTTAGGGGGGAGGGGGGGAGGGGGATATATAGTATGTGTTAGATTCAGAAAGACTGATTCAAAACATAGCTTGTGCAGAGAATGCAGTGAAACAGGGACCACGGACATGCTGACAGACAGACAGACCCAGTGAAGGAAGTACAAAGCGAAGTGTGCATGGAAATTCATCTGTAGATAAGATCAAAGCGTGAAAGGAATACAAATAAAGCCAGAAGAGGCTCATCCTTGGATTCAAGAACTATCGTGCATTTGACATGGGTTGGCCTTTAAAGACGGATTCTTTAGCTATGTGGGGAAGCAAAGCAATTGGAACATGGCCCATCGATTCCGTTTCAATTGAATTTTTGGACCCAGACTAAACTATGGAAGTGCCCTAACCTTACCAAAGTTCAATAAATAAATACTATCAATATTCAGCTGGAAGCAATGGTGGTTTCCCCCCCCCTATAACTCTCCAGATGCAGTCAGCAGGAGAAGCTTGTGGAGAAAATAAAAGGATGGATATCAAAACTTTAAAAAAAAATAGTTGGATGCTTTCGTTGTGCTATGAGGCATATCTTCTCCAAGCATTTTGGATGTGATTCCTCTATAAAGAAAACATTCTAGATGGGCACTTTTGCCAAGGGCTCCTTCCAACTGTCTTTGCAGAGGTGGGTTCCTACCAGTTTGCACCTGTTCGGTAGAAACAGTTCGTCAAATCTACCGAACCGGTTAGAAGAGGTTCCACCAGTGGACCCGGAAAGCAGGCCACACCTACAGAAGAGGTTCCAAAATTTTTTGAAACCCACCACTGGTCCTTGGATATGATTATTCTACACTATCATGCTCCTATTTATAAAACTCAGTGCCTCTGTGAAAGGTAAGGATGACTACTGCGTTTGTGGCGCAATCAGAACATTGCGTGTGTTGAAGTTGTTTTAACGCAAACCAAAGATGCCTTTTAAAAAACAAGCATACATCATATTCTTATGCAGGCCAGTGCTGTGTGTGAGGTAATTTAAGGTGGTTCTGACAAGTGTCATCGGCATCTTCATATCCGGTCACATGGGCGGCAAGCCACTCCCATCCGGTCACATGGGTGGCAAGCCACTCCCACAAAGGAGGCCACACCCACAGAGTAGGTTCGAACAATTTTTGAAACCCACCACTGTGTCTTTGCCTTCCTTAACACCCTTTAGCTCCCATCCTACAGTCATTTCCCTGAGATTAAGACCCCTTAAAAAGGATGGGGCAATACATTTGGCTGCTTAGGGCAAAGAACATGATGTTGGTGATGGTGATGGTGATGGTGGTGATGATGATGATGATGATGATGATGGAGGAGGAGGAGGAGGAAGAGGAGGAGAAAGAGGAGGAGAAAGAGGAGGAAAAAGAGGAGGAGGAGGAGGAGGAGGAGGAGGAGGAGGAGGAGGAGAAGATAATACTTGAATGAGGCTGCCACTTGACTTACAACCATTTGTTTAGTGACGGTTCCGAGTTGGCATCAAAATAGTGACTTGTAAGTGGTCCTTGCACTTACGACTATCACTGGTTAAGTGACCAAAATTCAGACACTTGGAACAATTCAGTGTGACTCACTTAACAACTGTCTTGCTTAGCAATGGAAATTTTGCTTCCAATTGTGATCATAAATTGAGGACTACATCTATCTATTCATCCATCCATCCATCTATCTATCAAACATCCATCTATCTATCTATCTATCTATCTATCTATCTATCTATCTATCTATCTATCTATCATCTCTATCAACTATCTATCTATCTATCTATCATCTCTCTCTCTCTCTCTCTCTATTTATCTATCATCTATTTATCATCTCTATCAATTATTATCTATCTATCGATCATCTATTTATCATCTATCAACTATAATCTATCTATCTATCTGTCTGTCTGTTTATCTATCTATCTATCTATCTATCTATCTATCTATCTATCTATCATCTACCTACCTACCTATGAGAGAGAGAGAGAGAGAAAGAGAGAGAGAGAGAGAGAGAGAGAGACCTACATGTTTCAAAGCAATTACCAAGCAAGATGCAACCAAGAACCGATGAATCCTTCAACAACCAATTTTTCTACCTTCTACCACGACTTCTGCATCACCCTTGACAAAGAACCTAGGAGAGAAAAAAATTGACCAAGACTTCTGGTCCTTGTGACTGTTCTCTCTCTCTCTCTCTCTCTCTCTCTCTCTCTCTCTCTCTCTCTCTCTCTCTCTCTCTCTCTCTCTCTTTCCTCACCCCTTCTTTAAATCAAAGTGATGGCAGATCAAGCCAAGCCAAATCCTCACTTATCTTGACAGACGGATCTCCTTCACCCCACCTCCCCATGCCACACAGAGGGAACACTCCTAGCTCTGGAGCCTCTGCCTTTGTTGCTTTCCACTCCCTCCCCATTTCCACAATGCCAACAGTCCAATTAGAACCGTGTCTCATGTGCTTCCATCTTTGCCGACAGTTAATTAAGATGCTGCTGCTGGCAGCTGCTGACAAATTCCAGGAACATGTGATAAAGAGAGACAGGTTTGGGGTGGGGGGTGCATGGGCCCCTCTTTCTCCGGCATAGAAAATGAGGGTGTTGTATCCCAAGGGCACACAAATGGCTCACATCCAATTCGTTCCTTGGGTGTGAGAATATAAGCAGACACCGTGGAGAGCAACTCCTCCTTTTGAAAGAAAGAAAGAAAGAAAGAAAGAAAGAAAGAAAGAAAGAAAGAAAGAGGAAGGAGTGAAAAAGAAAGGAAGGAAAGAAAGACGAAGGAAGGAAAAATGAATGAATGAAAGAAAGAAAGATGAAGGATGGATGGATGGATGGATGGATGGATGGATGGAAGGATGGAAGGAAGGAAAGGATAGAGATAAATAGATGAAGGAAGGAAGGAAGGAAGGAAGGAAAAAGAAAGAAAGAAAGAAAGAAAGAAGGAAGGAAGGAAGAAAGGAAAGGAAAGGCAGGCAGGCAGAAAGAAGGAAGGAAGGAAAGAAAGAAAGAAAGAAAGAAAGAAAGAAAGGAAGGAAGGAAGGAAAGAAAGAAAGAAAGAAAGAAAGAAAGAGGAAGGAGTGAAGGAGAGATAAACAAAGAAAGGAAGGAAAGAAAGAAAGATGAAGGAAGGAAAAATGAAAGAAAGATGAAGGATGGATGGAAGGAAGGAAAGATAGATAAATAGATGAAGGAAGGAAGGAAGGAAAAAGAAAGGAAGGAAGGAAAGGAGGAAGGAAGAAAAAAGAAAGAAGGAAGGAAAGGAAAGGCAGGCAGGAAGGCAGAAAGAGAGAAATAAATAAATAAATAAATGAAAGAAAGAAAGAAAGAAAGAAAGAAAGAAAGAAAGAAAGAAAGAGGAGCTTCTCCCCAGCTTCAATATCCAGTTATTTTAAAATGTGCAAGCAAGTCCTAATATGGGAGAAAATCGGTGCATCACATAAGCATCACTTGGAATATGAACATTTGGGTTCCAATTTTGGTCACCACAATATAAAAAAAGGTTTTTTGAGACTTTGGAAAAAGTGCAGAGAAGAGCAACAAAGATGTTTAGGGGTCTGAAAGCGAAAACATATGAAGAACAGTTGCAGAAACTGGGTATAGCTAGTCTAAAGAAAAGAAGGACCAAGAATGACATGATAGCAGTGTTTCAATATTTGAAGGGCTGCCACAAAGGAGAGGGGGAGAACCTATTCTTCAAAGAGTGACCAGGGGGGCATTTGCTCAGGTTCACCTGATGCGCCAGTTGCAGCCCTACCTGAACCGGGAGGCCCTCACAACAGTCACTCGAGCCCTTGTGATCTCTAGGCTGGAATACTGCAACGTGCTGTACATGGGGCTGCCCTTGAAGAGCATCCGGCGACTTCAGCTAGTCCAGAATGCGGCCGCGCGAGGGATTGTGGGCGCACCGCGGTTCGCCCACATAACACCGATCCTCCGTGACCTGCGCTGGCTACCTGTTGATCTCCGGGTGCACTTCAAGGTCCTACTTCCCACTCACAAAGCGCTCCATGGTAGTGGATCTGGCTATTTGAGAGACCGCCTTCTGCCAATTACCTCCCTGCGTCCCATCAGATCGCACAGGGTAGGCCTCCTCCGAATCCCATCCGCCAGTCAGTGCCGACTGGCGACTACGCGGAGGAGAGCCTTCTCAGTCGCAGCTCCGACGCTATGGAACAATCTCCCCGTGGAGATCCGCACCCTCACCACCGCCCAGGCCTTCCGCACGGCCCTTAAGATCTGGCTATCCCGTCAGGCCTGGGGATAAAAAATCTTAGTTCGTCCCCTCCCGAATGATGAATGAATGTTGTGCTCTATTTTTAATATTATGTATTGTCTTACGTCTTTTGTCTTTGTACCCCCCTCCCCGTGTTTTGTAAGCCGCCCTGAGTCCCCTCAGGGAAAAGGGCGGCCTATAAATTATAATAAACACTCTAAACACTCTAAATTATAATAAATTATAATAAACACAAAGCACCCAAGGGCAGGGCAAATGGAAACTAATCAAAGAGAGATGCAGCCTAGAACTAAGGAGAAATTTCCTAGCAGTGAGAAACAACCAACCAGTAGAACAACTTGTCTTCAGACGTTGTGGGTGCTCCATCACTGGGGGCTTTTAAGAAGAGACTGGACAGCCACCTATCTGAAATGGTGTAGGGTCTCCTGCTTGAGCAGGGGGTTGGACTACAAGACCTCAAAAGTCCCTTCCAACACTGATATTCAATGTTCTAAGGACCAGTCTCTGTGGAAGATAAAACACGGCAAACGTCGGTCACTTTTTGTAAAAATGCCTTTACTTACAACATTTACAGATTTAGGAAAGCAAAGTTGTGTGTTGCAGCCTCAAGGCCTTTAATTGGTTTGACGAAGCCTAGTGTCCCGTTGGGTAGGTCAAGATATTCCTCAGACTGTGGTCAACCATTCAAGACCTGTAACATAACTTAGGTGGTGGTTCTTCCATGCCATGAGAAGGAATCTCACCTGGGAGCCCTTTGAGGGCTGGTTGACATATCCCCCCCCCCCCGATGATTCCAGAATAATCTGGAATCCTTTGCAAAGTCAACCACTTTGTTGCTCTAGGCTGTCCATCACTAGATCTTTTTGCAACTACTTTATTCAAATACCCCCCCATCTTGATGACTTTATTTTCTGGCATCCCTATTTTGGCAAAATTTGCATTACATTCATTCTCTTTTTCTCAGTCTTACAACATCTATGAAAGGAACGGTCTTCTCCCTTGATTGGCAGGTTGACTTTGGATTCCTTGATGAAGATGTTGGTTAAAGCATCCAGCTAAAAAAGATCCATCGGGTTGACTCCTTTAAAAAAAAACAACAACTCTAAAAAATTGGGGAGGTGACACTCGCCTGCCCAGAAACCATATCCATTCTTCCGTATGACTTCTAGTTTTATCTTTCCTAATGCTTTCGACAAATTTACCTAGAATGGCAGCTGTAATTTTTAGCTTCCTTTGCCTTCTTTCCTTATCGGTTTTTTTTTTTTTTTTTTTTTTTAAAAAGAAAACTAATCTCCAGGCCTTTAAAAAAAAATACACCAGCCAATTTTAGGGAAAGTTATATGCTTTTGCTAAAACTTCAGCGATTTCATTTTAAGAGCTCTATGGGGAAGGCCTCGCTCATCTTTTTATTTATCAATACGCTCTAAAATTGATTGCTCATTACTTCAAAGGTTTTTTTCTTCTCATAACTTGTTTTGGTTTTAGCAATGTGCTTATGAATCCAGGGATCCCACCCATCTCAACTTCCTTATTATTTGGTTGCATAATTGTTTAGTGCCAGAAGTTCATGTTAACAAAATATCTTCATTTGAGTGATAATATTTTTCCCTTCTTCAGTTTCCTTGATTCTGCTGTTTTTTTTTTTAAAAAAAGGAATTCCAAAAGCAGAAGTTGATCACCCTATAAGAGAAAGCAAGAAATCCCATGAGTTTAGCTTACCTTAGCTTAGCTTGGTTTAGCCATACAACGAAATTAAATGCCGCCTTCAGTGTACATTATAACTATAAAAATAAAAACACAAACACACATCCTTCACGTTCTATATAATTAAAATTGAAAACCTGATATTGCATTAATATAGCACTATACCGTAGAATTCAATATAGTTACTGCTCTGGGATAGAAGCTGTTTTTCAACCTATTTGTCTTTGTTTTTTATTATCCTGTACCGCAGTGGTTCCCAAACTTGGCAACTTTAAGACTTGTGGACTTCAACTCCCAGAATTCTCCAGCCAGCAGAGCTCTGCTGGCTGGAGAATTCTGGGAGTTGAAGTCCACAAGTCCTAAAGTTGCCAAGTTTGGGAACCACTGCTGTACCGTCTGCCAGATGGTAATAGATTAAAAAAAGGGTGCCCAGGATGAGATGGATCTTTAAGAATGTTTCAAACTTTCTTAAGGCAGTTGACTTTGGCTGCCAGACCTGCAGTTATATCCCTTTTAGGATCTTTGGCCTGCCACACTCTCATTTCATTATGCTGTTTCATTAGTGTAGTAGTTGGGAGTGGGGAATAGAAAGGAGTAGAATTGTGGAATGTGTTGTTGTCATTCCTTTCTAGAAGCCCAAGGTCATCTTTTGTCTCTGCACCTCTGCACCTGAACGGAACCAGCTGGGTGGGGATGCCAGCGTGGCCGAAGAAGATTGGACCATGTGATGGATTTATGGGTGTGGGGATAAGATCATGAACTTTCAACTGGGTGGAATCCAAAGAAGTTTTTCAGATTTGGGATTCCACAGATGTACCAAGATGTCTGACTTATTAAATTGGAACTTTAAGGATAGTTTTGCCTTGGACTCTGATTTAATTCTACATGATACTTGTAATGCTGACACTCTTCCAAAGAGGGGAGAGGGGCAACCCATGATCCTCTGAGCAATGACGTTGACCCTCTGGAGTGCTGTCCTATCTGCCACTGTGCAATTGGGAAACCATAGATAGTTGTAGTAAGTTAAAATACTCTCTATGGTGCAGAGGTAGAAGGTCAACAGCAGTTTTTCATTCAGTTGT